>NW_028292581.1:14483407-14520047 GCF_029948245.1 Actinia tenebrosa | reverse complement strand
TTTCCATTCGAAAACAAACATAACATTATCACCTAACACATCCGAAAAACAAACATAACATTATCACCAAACAACATAACGAAAACAAACTAACATTATCACCAAAACACACGAAACAAACACTAACTTTATCACCAACAACCCTCACGAAAACAACACTAACATTATCACCAACAACATCACGAAAACAAACACTAACATTATCACCAACAACATTCAAGAAAACAATAAAATAAAATTATCACCATAACAACCTCCGAAACAAACACTAACATTTATCACCAACAACAACATCGAAACAAACACTAACTATTATCACCAACACCTCACGAACCAACACGAACATGCTCACCAATAACAACATCACGAAAACAACACAGTAACATTATCACCACAACCATCCCGAAAACACAACATGAACATTATCACCACTAACCACTTCAAGAAAAACGACAACCACTATACAGATCACCACTAACAACATCACGAAAACAAACACTAACATTCTCACCAACAACAACCTCACGAAACAAAACTTACATTATCACCAACAAACATCACTGAAAACAAAACACTAACATTATCACCAACAACATCACGAAAACAACACTAACATTATCACCACAACATCAGCAGAAACAACACGAAATTATAACCAACAACTATCACGAAAACAAATAAGAACATTATCACCATAACAACATCACGAAAATAAACACTACATATCACCAACAACATAACGAAAACAAACACTAACAGTATCACCAAGTAACAACATCAGCGAAAACAAACACGAACATATCACCACTAACAAATCACGAAAACAAACACTAACATTATCACCCAACCAATCACAGGAATCGGAGAAACAAACACTAAATGGATCACCTTACTAACAAAACCTCCGCTGAAAAGGGAAAAGAGCGGACTATACATTACTCGAAACCAACAACAATCATCACGAAAAACCAAAAACACAACATTATCACCAAACACCTCACGAAAACAAACATAAACATTATCACCAATAACAACATCACCGAAACAAACACTAACATTATACACCAACAACATAACGAAAACAAAACATTAACTTATCACACTAACAACTCAAGGAGAAAACAAAAATTACTTGAATCAGTATCACCATCTAACAAAATGACATGCATCGAAAACAAACACTACAGTTAACACCACTAACAACATCACGAAAACAAAAAACATGCTGGAAGATCATCATCCGACCAACAAACATTACGAAAGCTAAACACATAAACAAATCACTAACAACGACACACACATCACGAAAAACACAAACACTAACAATTTATCAACCACTACACAAGCAATCACGAAAAACAACGACTAGAACCTTATCACCAAACAAGGGGGGCGGGCGCCATCAACCCGGAAAACAAGAACCACGAAGAGAAGAGGGGGGCTAACAGTTATCACCAGGACAACATCTATGATGGAAGACACGAGCCGCACGAAAGCAGCGCGCGGTGGACGACGTCACCGGCCGACGGAACTAGACTGCCCGACACTGACGCCCACACCGTGGGAAAAGAGACCCCGAACCGTATATGTGCGAAAACACACTAAAATTATCACCAACAAACATCACAGAAGAAAAACAAGTAATACAGCTTTTTTTGGGACTAACATTATCACCCAGAACATCACGAAAGAATTCAAACACGGAGACGAGGATCACATAAGTGAAACCATCACCGAAACAAACACTAACATATCCCCAGCCAACAACATCACTCCGCAGAGGCAAACAAAACACTAACATTTCTCACCAAGCAACCATCACGAAACAAACACTAAATTATCACCAACAACAGTGCATGAAAACAAACACTCACAGTTATCAACACTAACAAACTGTCTGAGTCGAAAACAAACAACTAACATTATCACCAACAACATCACGAAACAAAAAACTAAAACATTATCACCAACCACATCACGAAAACAAACACAATCGTTTATACTCAAACACTAACAACATCATCAAAAAAAAACACTATATTCATTAGCGGCACCCGAGAGGAGCAAAAACAGAGGGGACGCCTGGGCCCAGACATCACGCAAAAACGAACTCTAACATTATCACCACAAGCATCACGAAAGACAGACCACTAACATTTTTGCATCCAACAACAATCACGAAAAACAAAACACTAAGTCATTATCACCAGAAACAAATCCGCACGGAAACACATTCTAACATTATCAGCAGCAACAACATCTCGTATAATGAACAACTTATTGTTAAAATTATCACCAACAATCCTCACGGAAAACAAATTACTAACATTAGCACCAAACAAACATCACGAAAAACAAACACTTAAACATTATCGATCCAACAAAATCACGAAAACAAACACGAAACAGGGGATCAAGCACTAACAACATCACGAAAACAAACCACTAAATTATCACCAACAAACATCACGAATAACAAACATCTTAACATTTCACACTGATTACAACAGTGGGTGCATCGAAAAAATAACATTAACATTAACACCACTAACACATCACGAAACAAACAGATAACATTATCTTTATTTGCCAACAACAACCTCACGAAAACAAACACTAACATATCACCAACAACATTCACGAAAACAACAAATCTTTACTTTAGTATGTATCACCAACATCATCACGAAAACAATACAATTACACAACAACTGATTTTTCACTGAATTTGTAGTGATGAGTATAATTTCTTATCAACATTATTTGACTGATGAGTCAAAATATAGCATCACGAAAAACAAATACTACTAACATATCACCATAATTGTTTGTTAGTCACCTTCACGAAGATGATTGGGAGTAAACACAACATATCACCACCAACAACATCACGAATATTACTATAACACTAACATTATCACCACTAAAGCACATTGTCACGAAAACAAACATCTAAAAACATATCAACCACTAACAACATCACGAAAACAAATACTAAAATATCACCACTAACAACATCACCGAAAACAAACACTAACATTATGGCACCAACAACCATCACGACAAACAAACACTAACATTCTCACCAAACAAACATCACGAAAAAAACAAAACACAAGGGTATACGAACAACATCACGAAAACAAAACCCTAAACATATCACCACTAACAACCATCATCGATAAACAACACTAACATATCACCAACAACCTCACGAAAACATAACACTATCAGAGAATTATATCACCAAAACCATCCACTGGAATGAAACAAACACTAACTGATCACCAACAACCTCAAGAAAAAGGCAAACACTAACGAGTTTATCATACAACTAACAAACATCACGAAAAACAAAACACTAACATTATCACCAAAACATCCACGAAAAACAAACACTAAGGACATTATCACCACTAACAACCTCACGAAAACAAACATTAACATTATCAACCATTCTAACAACATCACGAAAACACTAAACACGAACTTATCATCTAACAACACACGAACGAAAACAAACACTAACAGTATCACCACTAACAACATCCGGAAAACCAAAACACTAACATTATCACAACAAAATCACGAAAAGGCAGAACAATAACATTATCACAGTCAAACAAACATCACGAAAAGGTGAGGGCAAACTAATTAACATTATCACCAAACAACATTTCACGAAAAAAACACTAAATATATCCCCACTAACAAAAATCACAAAAAAAAAGAAACACTAAACATTGATCACCAAAACAAATCACCTAAAACAAACCACTAGATGTGACATTATGTCAGTAGATTAAAACATCATCGAAAACAAAACACAACATTATCACCATGAGCAACATCACAAAAACAAAACTAAAACATTATTTTCACATCTCAGACAACCTCACGAAAACAAATACTAAGGAGGTGACTTATCACCAACAACATCACGAAGAACACAACCCTCACATTAGCACCATGAGCGAACCTCACGGTAAAACAAATACACATTAGCCACCAAAACAACATCAGAAAACAAAACACTAAAATTGGGTTTATCACAACAACATCACCCAAGGACAAACAATAGACAGTTGGATCTCACCACTAGGGGAACAAGCATTCACGAAAACAAAACACTAACAGTATCAACAACACCCTCACGAAAAAAACAAACATAATTTCTTGATTGGATTCACGTTGCAACAAACTCACGAAAACAAACACTAACCTTAACACCACTAACAAATCACTGAAACAAAACTAACGACATTATACCCCAACAAAAACCTCACGAAAACAAACACTAACATTATCACCCAACAACCATCACGAAAAACCAAATATAAACTTATCAAAACAAGCCCACGAAAACAAATAGCTGTAGCACATTACACCGAACAACATCACGAAAACAAACACCAACACGTTATGCTCCCAGGCCATACAACATCAAGAAAATCAAGACACTAACATTATCAACAATTAAAACATCATGCAACAAACACTTTTAGTGGACATTATCACCAACAACATTACGACGAAACAAAATTAACATGTAGGTCAACCGTTAGCTAACAACATCACTGTGAATGGAAACAAACACTAACATATCAACAACAGACATCACGAAAACAAACACTAAAGACATTAACACCACTAAACCCAAAAAACAACATGTTACTGAAAACAAACACTAATTATCACCAACGACAACTCCCCGAAAACATAACGACTTTATTAAGATGTATCACCAACACATATCACGATGAAAACAAAAGAAACACTAACATTATCAGCCAACAACATCGACGAAAACGAGGGCAGTAAGTGGTAGGGTTTGCTTTTAACCATTATCAGCATGTTGTCCAACGCAACATCACGAAAACAAACACTAACATATCACCAACAAACATTCACGAAAACAAAATAATAACATTATCACATAACAACCTCACGTGAAACGAGAAACAAACAGTAGCAAGTTATACGACCAACAACATCACGAATAACAGACACTAACATTAATCAGCCATAAACAAACATCAGCGCAAAAAAAACACTAAGCATTATCACCACTAACAACATCACAAAAAAAAACACTAACTAGTTATCGTACCCATAACGAGTAGATGAACATCACGGAAAACTTGGATAGGATCTACTAACATTAGCACAACAACATCACGAAACAAAACACTAACATTATCAACAAAAAATCATGGTCTGAAAACAAACACAACATTATCACCTGAACAACAGTGGTTCAAGAAAACAAAACATTAACATTATCACATAACAACATCACAGGAAACACAAAGCACTAAACATATCAACCACTAAACAATCCATCAAAGGAATGAAACACTAAAATTATCAATACTAAACAACATCACAAAACAAACCTAACATTATCACCGCGACTAACAAAATCACGGAAAAGCAAACACTAACGGTGTGGCATATCACCAACAAAATCACGAAGGAAACAAACTACTAACATTAACACCAACTAACTACAAACATCACGAAAAACAAACTGGAGCTAACATCATCACTTACACAACAGGTTACTGAAAAAAGATAACACGAAACCTTATCACTAACAAAGCACGAAAACAAGCACTAACATTATCACCAGTAAACAACATCACGAACGAAAACCAAACACTAACATTTATCACCAACAACCTTCTGACGGAAAACAAAAATTAAAATATCCCAACAAAACATAATGATAAACAATACACTAACTCATATCACCAACTAAACACATCACGATAATTGTACAAACAACAACTTTATTTTATTTAGCCGGCTAACAAACATTCACGAAAACAAACACTAACATTATCACCAAAAACATCACGAAAACAACACAGTAACATTATCACCAACAATCACGAAACAAACACTCACATTTTATCACCAACAACATCACGAATACAAACACTAACATTATCAACAAAACATCACGATAAAAAACCACTAGACATTATCACCACCAATACAACCTAACGAAACAAACACTAACTTATCATGACGCAATCACAACCTCACGAAAACAAACAGCTAACATTATCACCACAATACTACACGGAGAGAAAACGAAACACTAAATTACGTTGGTCGGTACACCAACAACATACGAGGAAAAAAACACTAACATTATCACCACTAACAACATCATCAAAAAAACAGCTAAACATTATCACCAGACAACAACATCACGAAAAACGAAACACTAACATTATCACCAACAACAGTGTCATGTGACGAAAAACAAACACTAACATTATCACCAACAACATCACGGAAAACAAACACTAACATTATCCACCAACAGAACCTCACGAAAATCAAATATATAACATTATCACCAACAACATCTCGGGAAAACAAACACTAACGTTATCACCAACAAACCGCACGAAAACATAGATTACTTAACAGTTACACCAATCAAACAGCAACGAAACAAAACACTAACATTATCACCAACAACATCACGAAACGGGATAAAAAAAAACCACATAACATTATCACCGACTAAAACATTACGAAAACAAACACGTTAAACATTTCTCACCAAACAACATCAGCGAAAAACACACTAACATTAAACAACAACATCACGGAAAAACACAACCAGCGTAACATTAACACCACAGACTAACAGAACCCATCACGAAAACTCAAGACTAGACAGTGTATAACCGAAACAACCGGAACCTCACGCAAACAAACGACGGATAAATTAAGAGTCATCCGAGCTACCAAAGACATGTCATGAAAGAACAAAAAACACTGATACAGTTCTAGTCACCACAACAACATCACGAAGAGAAAGATTGAACACCCTAACAGTTATCGACCAAAGAGGCAACATCACGAAAACGAAATGCAGCTAACATATATCAACCAACAATCACGAAAACGAAGTGACAGCTAACATTATCGACAAGGACTAAACAACAGTCACGAAAACAAACGACATACATATATCAACAAAAAACATCACGAAACAAACACTAAACATTATCACCACTAACAAAAACATCTCGCGCCGCGGGAATATCAAACACTAACATATCACAACAACCTCACGAAAAACAATAATACGAACATATCACCAACAACACCACGAAAAAACAAACACTAAACGATTTATCCCAACAACATCACGAAAAAACAAACACGATAACATTAGTCAGCCAACAAACATCACGAAAACAACACGTAAACATTATCAGCCATAACAAACACACGGAAAACATGAAAAATAACTAAACCAATTATCACAATAACAACATCACGAAAAAACAAACACAACATTATTTCACCAAGACAATTATCACGGGAAAAACAACACTAACATTATCACCACTAATACAGACATCTCGAAAACAAACACTAACATTATCAACAAACAACCTCAACGAGAAAAATCACGGAAAGTACTAACTTGGCCCAGTCACCAACAACCATGAAGCAAACAAACATTCTTATGTACATTATCACCAACAACATCACGAAAACAAACACTAACATTATCACCAACGGAAAAACATCACGAAAACAAACACTAACAGCAGATGATATCACCAGACACATCATCGAAACAAACATAACATTATCAACAAACAACCATCACACGACAAACAAAACACTAACTATTAACCACACTAACAATCATGTTCACGAAAACAACCAACAAAACATTATCACCAACAACAACATGTCCGGAAACAAACCTAACATTATCACCACTAACAAATCACGAAAACAAACCACAAACATTTATCACCACGAACAACGATCACTGGAAAAAACACTACTTATCACCAGAAAACAGTCAACACGAGAAACAAAACACTAACATTATCACTAACAACATCACGAAAACAAAAAACTAACATTATCAGCCAATCAAAGGCATAATGTACGAAAAGCAAAACGAACATTATATCACACAACAACATCATGAAAACGAGTAAAATTTCGACAGATATCACAACAATCATGATCGACCACGTGAACATACCATCACGAAACAACAACTTGACTTCATCCACACAGTAACAAGTACGATCACATAAAACGCAAACACTGAATAACAGTTATCAGCCACTAACAACATCACGAAAACAAACTACTAAGCATTATCACCAACAACATCACGAAAACAAACACTAACCTTATTCACCACTAACAACATCACGCAAACCAAACACTAACCTTATCACCACAACATTCACGAAACAAACACTAAAGCATTACTTCTGACGTCACTACAACAACATCACGAAAACAAACCACTGAACATTATCGAATCACTAACAACAATCATACGAAACAAACACTAACATTATCACCAACAACATCCACGAAAACAAACATTAACATTTATCACCACTAACAACCATCACGAAAACAAACACTAACAGTATCACCAACAACATCTACGAAAACAAAACACTAACATTATCACCAACAACCTCACGAAAAAAAATACTAACATTATCACCAACAACATCACGAAAACAAACACTAACATTATCACCACTAACAACATCACGAAAACAAACACTAACATTATCACCACTAACAACATCACGAAAACAAACACTAACATTATCACCACTAACAACATCACGAAAACAAACACTAATATTATCACCACTAACAACATCACGAAAACAAACACTAACATTATCACCAAGCAGCATTTTGATCACCGTTGTCAATAGCTTAACCTTTATTAAGTAATATTGATTTTAGTCTTTTGAACACATAAAAAAGAGAAGAAAAATAACGTAACGTGAATGAACAAATTAATTAATCAATAAGTTTCTTTTAAAAAATTATTTATTCTTTTTATGTTTTTGTTTTTTTGTTTTTTAACGATAAAGGTATTGGATCATCAACACACAATGGATTGCATCAAACGCCATTTAGATTAATCCTTGCACTAATTGAATTAAAATAATTATAAATAATGGTAATTAAACTCGAGTGAAGTGCAATTTGGTCTGAAATCAAACGTGTGATTACAAAATTGCACGACCGCGTAGCCGGTCACAAGTTTATCACAAGTTTGAATTCAGACCAAAATTGCACAAACGAAGTTCAATTACCACTTAATCATACCTATTTTGAAATCTCCTGCAGTAATAATCGTTTTAACATCTTATCTTAATGAAAAATTTAATCAAAAATCTGTCTTCAACATGAAAATTGATATTTGACAAATGATATTTGTTCTGATATTTACTTGGCTATTTAAAACAGTGCTCAAACTCAAAATAGTGCCACTCGTATTTAAATCGCACTGCTGAGAACCAATCAGCTCTTATCACCAGTAATTTTAAAATGGATATAATTATAACGGCTATCATACAAGGTTATATATGAATTATAACGAATGTAACCAAATAGTAATAAAAATAGGCGATGGATGATTTCAGATGAAGTTATTTTATGAAAGCTTTTTAGAATTAGGGATCCCTTCAGCGCTAGTAAAGGAAATGAAAATGGCCTCATTCTAGTTTTAACGCAAAAACGCATCTTTTCTCTCTACCTGTTTGATGGTCTCTATCCTCTGAGGCCCTCACGTGGGTGCACGGGTAGCGTAGTGGTGAAAGCGCTTGGGCTTGGTGTCGTATGTGAGTAGAGTTGTTTGTTGGTTCTTTCATGTACTTCAAGGGTCTTTCTCCAGATTTTCCGGTTTTCCTTTCTCCACAAAAATCAACTCCTAAATTCCAATTCCAACGAGGGCCATTAAGTGATACCCTCGTAAGAACGAAGACGCTTTTTTATGAAAATGGCTTTGCATTTAACTTAACTTTAGACGTGTTCAAATACCATAAAAACTCAAACTCAGACAGACGCTTTAAAAAGTTATTTTGTAAGACCAAAATCCAAAGGAATTATTGAGAAATGTTCATATACTGAAATAATATAATGACTCTTGTAACCAGACAATGAGGGGGGTGCTTGTCAGTGGAGAATTCTTAACAAAATAGGGCTAGAATGAATAACATCATAATAATATAAATTTAGGCACTGCTCCCAATAGGCACAGGGACAATTTATAGGTAAAACTGAAAGATGAAAATAAAATCCAGCTAAAATCTTCAATTTTTTTTTCACCTTCGAGATGAAGATAATTTCCCCCATAATGAAAACAATGAAGTGAAGGAAAAAAACATTGAAATACCCTGCATTGTTTTCTTCACTCGAGTCTTTGTTTTCGACCT
Organism: Actinia tenebrosa; assembly: GCF_029948245.1. Lineage (NCBI taxonomy): Eukaryota > Metazoa > Cnidaria > Anthozoa > Actiniaria > Actiniidae > Actinia > Actinia tenebrosa. The sequence continues at coordinate 14,509,797 of NW_028292581.1, read as the reverse complement.
TAGTACTAACCCACCACCAGCCACCCCAGGGGCTAGTTTTGTTCTTGAAAAATTCTTCGACAAAGTTTTCCATGGCCGACATTATTTCGCTTTGAATTCCTGGTTAATTTTACTTGAAAAACGAAAGATAACTACAGATAATCCAATAAAATGTCAAGTTGGGTAGCATGGGTGGCGTTCGCGGCTAACGCGTCGTCTTTCACCGCTGTGAGTCCAACGGGTCGGGTCGTTGGTTCAAGCCCTGCGGTCGCCACATGTGAATTGAGTTTGTTTGATGTGTTGTTCTCTCCTATGATACGAGGGTTTTCTCCGGGTTCTCCGGCTTCCTCCCCCCGTAAAAATCAACATGTGATTTCAGTGGTTGTGTGCATAGAACATTTAATGTAGTGGTAGTGCGTGTGAGCGAAAAGTGTCCCCAATTAGTGCGAAATCGCTAGAACGACTAGACACTTAAATAAATGATTTTTTAAAATTTATTTATTTATTTATTTATTTATTTATTTATTTATTTATTTATTTATTTATTTATTTATTTATTTATTTATTTATTTATTTATTTATTTATTTATTTATTTATTTATTTAAATCTAAGTTTAGTGAAGTTTAACTTGGTTGTCTTTCATTAAAATCCAAATTTCGGATATTTCCTAACTTCTTATGGAAAATTTAAAGAAATAATCGCTTCGGAATCATCGCTATCTTCTCGGCTTGAAATCCTTGTTTACGAAATTGATTAAGAATTAATATTTCTAGTTCGGCTGTCTTGAATTACGGCGGTCAACGAAATAGAGCATGTGTAGACATAAACCTCTGCCACGTGATCTGATAGCCCCGCCCTCTCATAATCACTTGACAACATAGTGACATTGATTGACATCTGGTACATGATAATTGATTGGACTATGGATGTGAACCCCATAGCAGATGCTCGGAAAGGTCTCTTGGGTAAGTTCCTAAAGACCCCTGGGCAACTATTGCGCAATTTTGTCATTTTGTCGATGAGAAAAAATAGAAAATAAAAAACAAAAGAATTTTAAGACTGTGATACCACAGGTATCCCAGTAATCATAGCAGTATCTTCATCTGTAACTGTAAGAGTATTGATAAAAAAGTAAATTATACACCGTGAAAAGATGAAAAACCTTACTGACGTTTCGGACGCTAGTCCTTCGTCGGAGTAAAAGAGTAAAAGCTCTTTTACTGCGACGAAGGACTAGCGTCCGAAACGTCAGTAAGGTTTTTCATCTTTTCACGGTGTATAATTTACCCTTTTATCATTACTGTTTCATTAGAAACACCGACGCAGCTCACACTAGTTCTTAGCTAGTCATCTCTTCCTGTAACTGTAAGAATGGTGTTCAACATGAATATAAGAATAAAGATCACCTAGAAACACTTGTCCCATCCTGCAATTACCGTATTTCCTCTATTAGCTCTTTTTTTTTTTTTTTTTTTAATTTTTTTTTAAATTTTTGTTTTTATTTATTTATTCTTTGTTTGTTTGTTTGTTTCTTTTTGTTGTTGTTGTTTTGTTTATGTTTTTGTTTTTGTTTTTGGGGGTTTGTTGTTTGTTTGTTGTTGTTGCTTTTGTTTGTTTCTTAATTTGTTTCTTTTTGGCAGTTTGAACATGTCGCTGTTGGGTTGAATGTCAACTGTTGCTAGGGGTCGGAGACAATGTTCGCCTCTAATTAGTTCACGACAAATGGCCTTTACAGTCGAAGGATATGAAGCGTGCGATATTCATTCTTCCATTTCTCTTATGTCACGTTTGAGAAGATAAAAATTATGAATTTTCAAAACAGAGCAAAATTAGCTAATCAACGATAAACGGGGAGTCATCATATGTTTGTACAATTTTTGACAATTTTATTCTCACTCGCTTCGTAAAACTAGTGCGTCAATTTAACTGGATTTTTCATATAATGTGCTTCGATTATCCTAGATTCTAACAGACGCCGCTTGAAAATTCGATCCAAAATTTGAAGCATATAAAACATCGCGCTGTAAAAATATTACCGCTGAATGGATTGCCTTGAAGTTTTCACATATCTATTTCCCAGTTTTGCGAATGTGCTTTACGAAAAATCAGCATCAAATCTTTAAAAATCATCGAATAATTTGTTTTACTAATTGTCGTTTTAAACCTCAAATATGAGAGTTTTGATAAAAATCACATTTTCGCCGTTTTCTTCAAAACGGTTCCAAGTTTTTTCTTCAAACTTCCTACATCAATAGATCAGAGCTTTATCTAGATGGTAGTGAAATTTCTACAGCTCGTCCTATCCAAATTTTGGAGAAAACATTTTTTAAAGTGAGGTGTACCTAAAGAGCTCACCCCGCTAGAAATAATTAATTCAATATCGGTCGACAACAACGCTCTCGGACATGCTACAATGTTAACTTCGGATTTAGATAAAACTGAAAGGTTGAAAAACGGGGGGAAATCTTAAATTATTTCTTTATTCGAGATCAAGATAATCAGCTCCCTATGATGAAAACCATGCAGTGAAAATCCAATCGAAATGCACCACTTCATTTTCTTCGCGCTAGTCTAGTTTTCGACCTTACTACTCTCCTACTTAGGAAGTTTGTCACATGTGCACACCCACCACACGATAACTACAGATAATCCAAAATAATATCTGGTTTATTGGAATTTACTATACCTTGGATGTCTTTCATTCAAAAATCCAAATTTTGGAGATTTACGAAACGAATTTTTTCAGGACAAGTCAGCAATATGATTTCAATCAGACATTTTGCAGATTGTTGAATATTTTCTTATTTTGATGTAACTAATTAGAATATGTAAACACAGGCCTCTTATTGCCTTGCCAGAACTTTTTGCTTCCCCAATAAGCATAAATTCCAGTCCAATAAACGAAAAAGAAGAGCTATACTTTAAGTAGAAAGTTCAAAATTTGTCTTAGATGGTTTATTTTTTACGCGCGCTCGGTCCAAAGTTTGGCCATTTTCACTCCTTTTGAGCATCTCTTGCTTTGGACTCCGGTCGAACGTAACTTCTTCTCTGACTGTTTTCTCGAAAACAAAATAATATTTTCGAAAACCAACTTCCCAAGGATTCATATCTAATAATGGTCTAACTAATTTCAAAAGGAGAGCAAATTTGATTTTTGGACTCTTGCCACGAATTTTAATGAATCAAAAAGTGAAAATCCCAAAATCATGTTTCCATAGCAGCCTTTTTTATTATTAACATTGCATCCAAAAAAAAATTTTTTGAAAAAAGTTATACTTTAATGAGATTTGCTTAATGGTGTTAGTAAGTGTTATTTGTTCCTGGCCTGAAAGAAAACTATAGTGAGCCGAATACTTTGTTCACCGGTTGAAAACTTCTACAATCACAACAAAGTCGTTATTTGAATGACGTCCATCCACTTCTACTCAATTTCAATGTGAAATGCCAATAAGAAAAAGACAACTTTATTTTTGTATTCTTGCTTTCATTATTCGATTTGAACATTTATCATTGAAACGATCTCTTCATATTCGAAAAATAAACAACAGTTTGAAAATTCGCAGAATCCAAAAATCAAGTTATCTTTTTCTTATTCACATTTTACATCTGGGGGCAGAATTTGGTAAAAAAAAAAACTTGTTTTCTTATGAGATACTTTTTTTTATACAAGATACAGTCGATCCCAAAAACGTTGTCCAAGTGAAAAGAGGTTTATAGGACAATAAATGTCACGTGTCTCATTAAATATTCAGTTTTACGCGCGTGTGGAAATAGGAATCTGAACGTGCTGCATCACATGCGTGGCAGAAAATGTCGACGGCGGGTAATTCAAAACAAGTTCTTTAGACTTTAGAAGTTCGGGTTTTGGACTCCAAGAAGAAGTCTAGCTACGTTGTAAGAAGTTTACCCAATTTTCCAGTGTTAGAGACCGTTTCAGAGCTACGTTCTGAGCTAGTGAAAGCCTTACCAGACTTAGAGAACGTTCTGCAAGACTGAGTAATGAGTAATGAGCAAACCAATCTGCATGTACCATACCTTCTTGCGCGTGAATCCAAGCCTGTGGACCGTTCTGCATAATGTTTGGGCACTAAAAGCAGAGCCAGTTGTATTGAATATTTTCGACGCTATTTCATTCAATTGCATTTCAGGATGTTCTAGAAGACACTCCATGACGATATACTCTTCATGCGGAAAAAGTGTTCCTGTTTGAAGAGGTCGACCGACGGGCCAAGGATTAATGTCTCCACTAGTGTAGAATGTCGCACACGTCCGTTTGACCGTTTCAGGACTTACAAACAGATTAGCGGCTATCTCCTGGTATGTTTTTTGCATAAAACAAATGTTGGTATACCATTCTCCACCTTAAATCATCCGAGAAAGCCCGCGGCATCTTTCAGATTCAGTTTTCAATACTGTAATTTACTTTTGCATCAGCATGCTAATTTTAAAAATCCACGCGCGTAAAACTGAATATTTAATGGAACACGTGACATTTATTGTCCTTTATAAAATAATTGGTATACTACGCGCGCTAGGATTGGTCGGAAACCATGTTTGATGAGAGTATCAAAACACGCTATCGTCATTTTTAATCTATCGCGCGCGCTCATTGGTCAGTTTGAATAAGACGGCACGTAGGGAGAATTTACTTAGACTTTGCTTTTTTTCGATCTTTTCGCGCGTTTGTTATTTTATAAAACAAATCAAAAACAGTTTTCTGTGTTTGATACTCTGATCAAAACACTTGGGATGTTGGGAGAACACTCGAGAAGCTGGAAACCACTCCGCTACGCGTCGTGGTTTCCTACGCTCCTCTCGTGTTCTCTCAACATCCCGCGTGTTTTGATCAGAGTATGTTCTGTTAAATAAACCTCTTTTCACTTGGACAACGTTTTTGGGATCGAATGTATATAAATTTATGTAAATATATTTTAAAGACACGACTAGTTGTTTATTCTGATGAATGTATTGAGTTTCGATGAAATCTGTAAGAGCAGTTCAAAACTGACGAGCTTAATTTTGGTTTTCACACTATTTTTGAACTTCTTGCAATGCAAAACAACACAAGGGGCTCCTTCTTAAATTTATATATTGTTTTCAGATATTATTCATGGCTCTCAAAACGTCTTTGATTATACCTCAAGAATCATAACGGCGCGGAAATACATTTTATTATTATTAGATAAAACTAGAATACCAAAATTCTAGAATCTGGAGGTAGATGCAAAGAATACCAAGTACCCCTATTTGGTGAACTATTTAAAAAAATAACATTCAAAAGTTTAACAGCATTTGAACGGCCAACTATGCGAAAAAGCAAAAATAAGGCATATTTCATAACGAGTTGGTTCAGTTGAAGCAATATTTAATCAATAACTAAAAATCAATCTCAAATTTTCTTGTTAAAGAAAAAATTTGTTAACAGAAATGCAATAGAAGTTATTCTAAGTTGATCGATTGGTTTTAATGAGAAACACTCTTCATCACTCTACCGCAGTCCAGCGTGACGTCCTAGGAGGTCGTCTGCATGTCCCAATAAATACAATACGAAATAATACTAAATAGTAAAACTGTAACAGGTATTTTCATGTCGCCTTATTCAATAGAAATTCATAATTCTCATAACGAAGCTTCAAGCTCTCACTACTAATGATACATTAGCATAAACCTTACTAGCATACTATCACGAATCCTGCAATCGGATTGGCTAACGTACTCACTATCTATCCTGTGATAGATAGCGAGTAGCGAAAAATATACAAGTGCAGTGGTCAAGTTTCGTCGAAATCGTATATTTCTGCTTGTTCTCTAAAAAATCTTTAAAAATCAATTTTAGAAAAGACAAGACTATATCAAAGGAAGGAATGGAGGTTTTGAATTTATACATCCCGTAAAAAAAGTATTTTTTATAAATTTTTCATAAAGTCTGTAGCTATAGATATTCTAGAAACGCGGATCAGTCAAGTTATTACAAAACCACTTTTAGGGTTATTTGGATTTTTTCTCGCACACAATTGTTCTCAGGGTCATCTTCAAAAAAGAGAATTTTCAACTCTATGTCAAGTAATTGATATTTATTTGGATTAAGGTTGTTGAAAAGGTTGAATCATCGAAGTCATAATGCCGAGGGGTTTTCAGGGTAGTCGATATCCTGGGCATTGTGGCAATATGGTTTGTCACGAAGTACATTTCTAAAACTCATGAAATATTTAATGAGGAGAAAACAAAGCAAATCACTACTGTGACGTTGGTTTGGAAATGTGTTCTTAATTTGCATTAAATTTCGTAAATTTTTTCTTTGATTTTCTCCAAGAAATATTAATGAGTTTGAGAAGTAATTTGAAACACTTGAGAGAGTTCTTCCTTTGATTTCCAAACACCTCAAAGTCAGTTTAAAAAACTCGGCTTCTCAAACTCATTGTGTTTGAAAATCAAAGGAAGAACTCTCTCGCGTGTTTGAATGATTACTTCAAGAACGAGAATCTTCAAGTGAATCGGTGTTTCCATAGAACAACGAACAAAATTTTCTCGAAGCGGTTTTTCAAGAAAATGTCTTTTGCTAAAATTGGAACAAGGAAGAATCAATTCTGCTTCGAGTACTATAAAGTGGGGTGGTTTTTCACGCATCTTTTTCTTTTTCTTTTTTTCTTTTTTTGCCTACAGGGAGCGTCGTTGAAGTTTTGAAACCTGGGCCGGATTGTTCAAAGCTGGTTTAGGGCTAATCCAGGATTAACTCTATAGGTCTTATTAAGAGTTAACCCAGGATTAGCACTAATCGGGCTTTGAACAACTGGGCCCTGTAAAGTGGCTCGTAACACCATGGTCAATGGAGGGTAACACCCCCGGATGGTCCAACAAAACATAATAAAAGCTAAAAAGAATTAAGGCAATCATTTAACTGCTCTAAATTATGATCCCAAACGGACGGAATTTAGTGGGTAAAAATAAAAGATAAAGATGACAAATCAATAATAAAGTAGCGAGGGTAAATATGTTAACTTGGAGCAATATTCCTGTAACTGTAATCATGATGTTAAACATGAAAGATAAGATTAAAATCACGAGGAAGTAATTGTCGCGTCTCGCATAGTTGATTGTAAATTGATTTATTTTCTTTTTCTTTTTTTGTAATTTCATTTTTTAAGGTTTGAGATAATGAATTGAGAAAGTATAATCATGAGGTGATTATATCTGAACTATGAAGAGCAATAAGCCACGGGCCTACATTTGATCATTTCACAGACTTTTTGAGTGGAATTATTCAGTGGAGGGTAACTAGGAATCTCGGTAATCTCTTGGAGAGCTCCTTTCGTTTTTTTTTTTTTTGTTTTTTTGTTTTTGTTTTTTGGCTTTTAACAATACCATATCTTTATGTTAAGCTACAGAGAAGATCTGCCCAATTTTAACATGACAGGTCATTACAAACAACATAGACTTAATCTCACCGGCGAACAGCTTCGCAACCACAGCAAAAAAACACATTTTTATGTAGTCCAAATGCGCGAAAAATAGAGTTGGTCACGCTGTTTCGTAAAGCAGCGTCACACTTGTCACACTTTTAGCACTCGATTTATCCTCAATAAAATATATTTTAATATATAAATCATTTCTTTTTCTTTTCCACTTTTTTTTTTTATCTTGGGTGCAGAATTTGATAAAAAAGCGTTGTTTTCTTATAAGATAAGATAGACATAAATATATGTACATATATATTATAAAGGACACGACTAGTTGTTTTTTTTGAACGAGTTCGGATGAAATTTATGAAAACAGTTCAAAATAGAGCTTTTGGTTTTATATACTATTTTTGAACTTCTTGCAAGCCAAAACAACACATGCAGCCGGAGTTCCGCTTTTAGGCAGTGCCTACATTGATATAGAGTTCCTTGGTAAAAAATATTATTGATGGAGCACTTTAAACGTCTTTAATCACCTTGGTACGAATTGTATAACGAAACATACTTCACTACTAGCTAGAATACCAAAATTCAAGAATCTGGAGGTAGCTAGTATAGTTGCAAATAATTATAATAGAACCGAATATACTAACAACCCCTATTTGGTGAACTATTTCCGAAATAACATTCAAAATTAAAGTTCAACAGCATTTTTATTATTCTTTTTTTAAATCACACAAAGTAGATAGTCTGCAAGGCTTTTGCGGTCAACTATGCGAAAAAGCAAAATATTGAGACATCTTTAATGGCTCGCATTAAACAACGAGTTTGTTCAGATGATTTAGTAATAACTAAAAATCAATTTCAAATTAGCTTGTTAAATCGTATTAAAGAAAAAGGTTGTGAACAGAAATACCATAGAAGTTAATTCTATAAAGTTGAACGATTTATTTTTATGAGAAAACCTCTTTATCAGTGCCCCGGGTAGTGTGACGTCCTAGGAGGCCGTATGCATGTCCTAATAAATATAATATAAAATGATACTGAATAGTAAAACTGTAACAGGTATTTTCATGTCGCCGTATTCAATAGAAATTAATCATACATCTCATAACAAAGCTTCAAGCTCTCACTAATGATACAATAGTGGATCATATTTCACTCTTATCGGACAACTGAAGTGGAAAGAGCTTCAAACAAACTCAAATCGTACGTAAGTAGAGTGCAAACAATTAATCCGTGAAACACTAATAACGAAATAGTACAAAATAGTGCTAATTAAACAATAGAAAACAATGGAATTTGCATGAAATTGTACTATTTAGTCCTTACTAAAGTTTCACGGTTATATTGTTTGCACTCTATCATTATATTACTACCAAATAGTTTTTCTATCAATCATTGCAACTGCGGGTTAGATTGAATGAGCAACCAACCATTATTGAGTTATTTGTCGTTAATATATAGTATTCACTACAATATGTGCATATTTAATTGGTTGATCAAACGAGGCTAGGCCCGCAGGGCTTCGAACTCAAAATGGGGGCCAAGCAGTGAAAAGACGCGGGAGCTTAGTTTTGTTCAAGTTTTACGTTTATTTTGTAAAATAATTTAAGAAAGCTACATTCAAGAGTTGCGGGGGAAAATTGAAAATATAGTTGCATAAAACGTAAGCTTTTGAGTAATTCAAAAATGGTGTGATTTTATAGTCTATTTTACATTAAAACTACCAGTCTCTATGTGATTGATTGTAAATCATCAGATAATATAACATGACAGCTAAAAATAATGTTTCTGAAATAAAAATGTCTTAAGTTTAGCTTTAAAAGTTTCTATTGTTTCTGCTCTTTTAATTTGTTCAGGAATTGAATTCCACAATTTCGGCGCTGATGTTGAGAATGCGCGTCCGCCATAGGAATTGGATTTGATAGATGGGATGCATAACAGTGAGCGAGTTGATGATCGCAAAGTTCTTGGTGGATGATATTCCTGTATAATGGGTTCTAGATAACTGGTAGATTGCCCGTTCAAGATCTTATAAGTAATGAGCAAAATCCTGAAATTAATTCTTGCTTCCACTGGTAGCCAATGCAGATTCTTTAATACAGGTGTTATATGTTCAGTGCTTCATGTTATTATTTTACAATAATTATATACTCAAGCTACCAGTCAGAATATTATTCAATTCTGAAGAATAGCTTACTCACAAAAAGCTTGACTGTACTTAGAAATGGGGGTGAGGGCTAGTGCATTTCACTCTAGATCTCTATCCCTTTTTTACACACCCTGATCATATCTCCTAACTAGGGCTCTCTCTGTTCGTCTACGTCGTTCCCATACGACTTCAACAATCTACATCTCTAGTCCCGAACCTCAGATTCTCTTGGAGATTAGAGTTGAATCTTGTTGTTATTGATTATTGTTGATTGTGTATTAAGTTTTCGTTACTTTCGCAGACAAAAAAAAATCAATCTAATGAACTAGTTAAAACATGTTGAAGATAGAATTGTAAACAGGAAGTCCGTAGAAGCTATTTTAAGTTATTTTGATTTTTTAATAAATCTGTAAATAAACGCTGCCAGAGGCCGTTTGCGCGAACATGTATTTTCGCGTAGCTAGCCAGCAATAGAAACTACTAATTCCCATAACAAAGTTCCAAATTCTCAATGATACAAAACGTCTTACTTAGGTAGATCATATTTCACTTGTATCGGGCAACTGACGTGGAAAGAACTTCAAACCAAACTCAAAACGTAAGTATCATCATATTACACCTTTTGCCGTTCATTAACAGAAAATGTACATTCATTTGTGCCAATAGTTGTATCAATGACGTGTAATGTACTCTCATCAACACCACAAGTAACATCATTAGCGCGGATCAACTTTCAATAACGATAATTGAATATGCGTGTACATTCATAGGCATCAACGACAATCAATAGCGCGTTCGTACATTCATATGCGCGGAATGTATTTTCTTGTGCGCGAAATTCAACTTCAATAACACCAAATGACAGACAATTGCATTTATGGACAATCATTTACCCAAAAGTGAAAATTCATTAGTGCTATTAGCATCATCATTGACAATCTATAACGCGCTTGGACAATCATGAGGGTCAATGTTATATTCTATAGCGTGGTTCCACAAACATTTGCAAAAAAGTTATGACGCCGCTTGAAAATTTGATCCAAAATTTGGAGCATTGCGCTGCTTTTGTTTTTTTTTTGTTTTTTTTTTTTTTTTTCGTCAATTATTGGTCTTTATTTAATAAGAAAACTAGTTGTAAAAGACAACGTTTCGCTGTCATCTCGACAACATCATCAGGTCTAATGAAAATTTTACAATAACTTACAAATTTCTCGTGCGCTGATTGGTTATTTTTTATCATCAATATGAGGACAGACAGATAAAGCTGACGTCAACGAGCGCGCGCTCTTTCCGTTGGTTGTTTTGATCGCTAAAAATCAATGGAGCACGGCAGATATAAATTTGTTGATTGGTCTTCCTGTGGTACATAATTTCATTGATTGGTCCTCCTGTGGTATAGACGCGCATGCGGTTACTTAAAAGTCGCACGGGCTCATACGTAATCAATATGGCGGATGATAAATATAAATGACGGCGTCAATATTATATATGCCGCCATCTTTGATATTTACTTGAGCCCACGCTATTTTTCGCGGATAACCGTATTCGTCAGCATACGTCACTACCACAGGAAGACCAATCAACAAATTATATCTGCCGTGCTCCCTTGTAAAAATGAGAAGTTTTTATCGTTTTTGTTATTGTAAAAAACAAATAGACATCAGTTTTTTTATGTGTCTGTCCTCTTATTGACGCTAAATTGCGTCATCACATTGTCAAAGTATTGTGGATTCACGAGGCGTAGCCGTAAACTTTACTATATCTTGATGTAAATATAGCTAAAGGAAGTGTGAAAGTCCAATGAATAACAATGAAATAGATTAATGATTTAAATTAAGCGGGAAAATGACAATAAAAGCGCAAAACAAACAAAAAAATAATAAATGAAAACGTTCGCTCTAACAGATTAATATAATTGGTCTATTATCTTTGAATAAATCACAAATACATCAATTACTAGCATGATTCTTCTGGTTTCTTGAGGTTTTGCCTAGTATAGTCATTTTTTCTGACTTTTATCATGCTTTTATTGGGACGATGAATTCAGCGAGCTGAGCCGCGTCGAGCGTCAAACTCGCTCGGTAAATACCAGCTCAAAAACTATAACCAACTAGACGCCTTTTAGGCGTGAACTCGGGCTACTGTTTGCTACGAGTACGTGCAGAAATAGGCACTTGTTGTAGGGGTTGCACACTTATGTCCGACTGGCGTGTAATTAAAATTGATTGCTTTGAGTTTGGAATCTGTAGTAAATGACAAGTGTCTAAAAAATTGTCTAAGATTATGTTTGTTGATATTTAGTGCACTTGCATGATGTTTTTTTTCTTTTTTTTTTTTTTTTTGTCTAAATTTTCAACGAACTGCACATGAACTGTTACAGTTTTTCTTGTACACTGTTGTGTGAGAATAGATAGTGAACCACAGGTAGCCAAAGGAGTATATATTTGTTATATTCTGGATAACGAACTGTCTGCTGTTGTTTTTGATTTTGTATGCAGTTGTTTAACGAGACCTGCAATCCTCTACTACAAACGACTCTTTATTGTGATGAACAAATACAGATATAGTTGTACAGCTTTTTAAAATACATAACAATCTTTTTCATCACAGGTGAACGAACGCCAGCCATTATCATGAGGCTGTTTGCTGTCATCATCATTAATCTTCTTTTGTTGGATCTCTTTTGTTCATCGGAAGCGGCTTGGTGGAGACGGAGACGGAGACGACGACGGTGCCATGCACCCAGCACATCAACGATCAAGTGGTCGAACACCTGGGACCATGAGTTCACTTTTACATGCCCTCCAGGTATTATACCTTAATAAAACTAACCCTCTGAGTTCTCTCAATCAATGATTCTTGATTAATTTATCATTAATTACATTTGTGTTTTTGGTTTTTGGTTTTCGGTTTTCGGTTTTCAAAGCCGGCACTTCTCGCTACTTGTGGGACTTGTCGGGTTCTTGTCTCGTCCTTTCATTGAAATCGAAATTTTGGAGATTCCCGATTTTTTAGGACAAATCAAGACTATAAAATAGACTTGAAAACTGTTTAAGGTGAGCAAAAAATAAAGCTTACTTACGTCTTTCACATAACGATGTTTGGTTTTCCATAAGAGAAATGTTATTATTATGTTTGTTATTGTTATGTTTTTATATGAAATACATTTTTACCCAACGAAAACGAAAATAATTAGATAAATGCTTTGGTAGCATATCATCAGAGGGGAAATTGCCTAGAGACCATTAACTAACTAAACTTGAGAAACATAGTAAATGGAGCGGCAGTATGGTTAGGAAACCTATTGTTCTATGTTAGTGTTCGTCTTTATCCATTGTTATATGACGTTGACAGTGCACAGTGAAGGAAACGTTTCTCCATTTGTTCACAGTATTTTTCGTTTGCACGTTACGTCATCGCGGCCATGTTGGTACCATTTAACAAAAGATTTTTCATTAGCATCCATTGTTAACGGTACCACAATGGCCGCCATGTTTTTGTCTTTTAACTCTCTTGGGAATGCTTGCAACCCATCAATTAGGGAATATAAAAGTTTTTTACCCTTAAAAATCGTTCTAAAATATGTATTATTTGTTAATTAATCCAATATGATTAATATCAATTGTTTATTGAAAATGAAATTGCCCTTTTTAATGCTTTCTTATTTATCATCTAGTAATTTAACTGTATCTGCGCGGAAATGTTTATTCGCATGGCTTTTTGTTCATGGAATGAAAGTTTTTACTTTCAAAGTGTTCATACATGAAAATAATAAGGAAATGAACATTTTCAGCCATACTTGCTTTGGTTCATTGTGCACCGTCAGTAACACGTGATGGTACGATTCAACATCAAAGGCAAAACAATATAGCTTTGTTCTATGGAGTTTCCAAACCATTCCACTCCATTAACTATGTGAGAAATGAAGGACATGAACGTTAAAACTAAATGTGTCATGCTAAATGCTAAATAAAGGACGAATATTTGTTATAATATGCTCTCCGTGTTAAATTTCATCCAGCATTAAAATAAATTAAGCTTATCAATAGCAATATTAGAAATATTAGAATTGATTTGTCGATTCGTCGAAGAAGAAGAAGCCATGAAAGATCAACTCTATGGTTTACCATTTTTTCTTCAAGTATGGTGCTTTGCGCTGGAGCTCCGCTAATATGAATCCTATAATAGATGACTGCAATTTACTCCATTTTGTTACTTAAAATAGAACAAAATGGCAAAAAAAGAGATTCTAAATGTTTCAAAACATATGGTCATTTTCGTCATAAAAGTAAACTGTGACGTCATTTTCCCGCCAAAAATATAAAAATCGCAAAAAAGTAAAAACACACGATTGCGAAGATCAATGACCTCTGTTTTATGGCCAAGTTTCAAGGACTTAAAATCGGAATGAAATAGTTATGCATTCCGTTCTCCGGACAGCGCTGTGGAACTTGTGTACACTTAGTTCAGCAACCGTCGAGAAATTAGAGTATAATATCTTACATTTCTTGAACGTATTTTCAAGTATGATATTTTATATTCTAATTAGGTCAAGCAATGACTGAATTCCGCTCGATGTACAGCAATTGCCATTGGGATCGTGTGTTCCGATTTAAATGCAAAAAAAACATAGTTGCCAAAGGACGTTGCCACTGGTCTCACTATGTAAACAATTTTGACGACCCGATAGCTTTCAAGTGTCCACTCAGTGGCTTCATTACAGGAATCAGCAGCAAGCATGACAACCATTACGAGGACAGGTAGAGTTATTATCATTATCATCATCATCATCATCATAATTATCATTATCATTATCTTCATCGTTATCATCATCATAATTATCATCATCATCATCATTATCACCATCATCACCCTCATCATCATTATCATCATCATCATCCTCATTATCATTATCATCATCATCATCCTCATCATCATCATAATTATCATCATCATCATTATCATCATCACCATCCTCATCATCATTATCATCATTATCCTCATCATCATTATCATCATCATTATCACCATCATTAACTTATCTTTATTTTTCCTTTGATTTCTTGTTACAATAATACGGGCTTCGCGTTGCCTTTGCTGATTCTCGATTTTTGAATATTGCTTTACTTTAATATCTTTTTAATATTCCTTTATTGTTATTGTTATTATTCTTATTCTTATTTTTATCATCATCATCGTCATTATTATTATTATTTATTACTAAATACATAATAATAATAATAATAATAATGATAATAATAATAATAATAATAATAATAATATTTTATCAAACAATTGCCCCTTTCACAGTTCCCTGCCCCATCTTGAAAGGCAGCCGTTCCTTTGATCTTGCAATGATAGAAACCTTTTTCAAAACCTTGGACCGTAATTATTCACAGGCCTCAATCATTGCAAGCTCACCGTTCGTCTCGCTTCGATGCAAAGGCACGGCTACCTTTCAAGATGGCACAGGGAACTGTGAAGGGGGCAAATTGTTTGCTAGTTAGAAGTGCATTTGATTGACGTCCATTGAGTTCACCTCTAGAGTGACATCGATTTTTTGTCTTTGTTGTTTTTGTTGTTATTTAGAGAATGCCGAGTACTGGTCTATCACTTAGCAATCTTCGTTTTGCTCTATTAAATTCAACGGTTTGCGTTTTTTTCTTATAGGAGGTTCAGGTTCCGCTGTTGTAAAGACCATCGCTACCATCGCCACCACTGCACCTCCAACAGCGATTATGTAAATGACTGGAAGCAACCTTTCAACTTCAAGGCACCCAAGAACCATTTCTTGGTTGGAGCATTCAGTTACCACATCAATAGCCAAGAGTAAGTTATCAATGATTTTTTTTCTGAAAAATAAAGTCTTTAGATCTTCAACAAAGGATGATCACAAAACAAAAACACAATAACCTTTGTATTCAAATTGCCCATTTCACATCACATGACATTTCCCTGAGAATTGTTCCTTTATGACGAACATGTTATTAAAATATTTAAATATGAAAGAATCAACTCCCAAGAGTGGCATTACATGGTCTGAAATATATATATCACTATATTTCCAGAATGGTAGATTGAACAAACTGATTGATTGATTGATTGATAAAATTAGCGGGACATTAGAATTTTTCTTGCGATTGTTCAGTCATCTAGAAATATAATGCAATAAAGTAAATGACGCTCAATGTGTTTCATAATTCGTCGCTGGTTTTGAGATCTTTATCTTGCATTCTGAGCTCGTTCTCATTTTGAGATCGCTCTTCCTTAGAAATGCAAGCACAGTTTGAGGATGTAACGAATGCTCTACTTTTATAAAATATAATTAATGAGGAAAACACAATAGAAATCATTGCCCGTGGAGGAGGTTGTATATCTGATACAAAATCGTCATGATTTGCATAAACTTTAACTTTTTAAATTTTCTTAGCCAAATTCAATTTTATCTTTAAAATTATAGTAGAACATGTATGTATACACCTAGACGTTTCATAAGTAATATTCAATATTCGTGGCCGTGTTGTATCAGATATACAATCACTCGCCTTCGGCTCGTGGTTGTATATCTGACACAACACGGCCACTCATATTGTATGATTACATAAGAGGGGAAGTGCGCTGAGATTGAAAACCGGAAGTATAACCAACGAGCCGGAAATATATGTCAGTCACTTTTATTTAAAAAAACAAAAGGTATTCCAATTGCTCATGAGAGATTGTATACCTAGGCCGACCAAAGCTTCCTCTTTCAACCGGTGGAATAGGTAACGACAAACTATTGGATAACCACGAAATACGACTGGTCACATTTTCCTGTAGCGGAGTTGTTAATCAGGAATGTTGTGAATAAGCAGTGTGTTAAGGACTGCACGATCTAAAGCCGCATTTTTCCACAGGAGGCCCAAATGATGATCGTTGTTATTAAGGCGCTTGATCGTTTTCATTTTTTATGCATTTCTTTTTATCTTTCCCACAGGGATCGTCGTTGGAAGTTTGAAACTTGTAAAGTGGCACGCAATAGCCACGGATGGTGGTCTCGCCATAGAAAAGCCAAAAATGGTTAGGGCAATCATGTAAAGACTGAGACCATGATGATCCCAAACGGACGGCATTCACTAATTAAAAATACATAAAAGATAGAGATAACAAATCAATGATAAGATAACGAGGGGAAAATATGTTAACTTCGAGCAATATTTCTATAACTGTAATCATGGTGTTAAACATGAAAAAGATAAAAATAAAGTCACGAGCAAGTAATTGTCGCTTGTAGTTTATTGTAGAGATAATGAATTCAGAAATATATCCATGAGGCGATTGCACGGTGAACAATATGGAGAGCAAAAATGATCATGACCTGGAGGCGAGGGTGGGGGAAAGAAAGAGAGAGAGAAAGAGAGAGATAGAGAAAGGAACGGAAAAGAAAAAGCATGGGAAATTATTTGTATACAGTTTCCAAGTAATACTTATATTTTGTTCTTTCCTTTGGCCATGTTTTGCGTCCGTCGATCTCAAATGCCACATATTTCTAAAAAGATGGCGTCTAATTCGTTCCATAAACCACCCCCACAATGCACTGCGATGCCAACTCGACCCAGTAGTTCCCTCAACCTCGGAATGGCTAATATATGTGCTTACGCATTGACTTCTTAGTCACTCCGCTGACACCGACTGTATATTACCTTATGTTGAGGGCGTAGTCGTTTTATTTTGGTAAATGTAAATGTAAATTTACTGCTTCTTTTCGCTTAGCATGGTAGGACGATGACGGCCAATGGGCCAGTGTTGTATACATTATTGTTTGCATAAACAAATGCTTACTTTATATTTTTGGGAATTATTTGGTCATCAACTGATCACGAAAGAGCACAACTATGTTATTGATAAATGCAGTGCACATTTGCCTAGTAATGAGGTAATATATTTGTATAAATTACAAACAATTGAAATGTGCCAAAATTGAAGAAGTTCTGTTTTAAATGCTGGCTATACATTACGCCTCAGAAATTTATTGACGACTCTTAAGACTCTAGTGTATGCGGGCTTAGCTTCACTTCTGAGGTCGGTAAACAAAAGCCGAAATTAGAATAACAAAACAAGCAGCTTGGATTCCAGGCTAAGCCCGCATACACTGGAGTTATAAGAGTCGTCAATAGTATTTAGACGCGTTCCTTTCCTGTGGCTTTTTTGCATATCAGTCTATGTTATCGCTTAGCCAACGATAAAAACAGCATACAGATTGAATCTAGCCGAGTGTCAGTGGCATAGCAAGAGTACCAAACTTCGAGGAGCGAGCACACACGGCCAAAATTCCCGCCAAATCCACAGGTAGCCCAACAAAATAGGAAAATGTACGATTTTCAGTTCGGGGGCGATCGCCTCCTGCTCAAAGTTGAGAAAAAAAGAAAATAAACAAAATCAGCATAATTACTAAGGTTTATAAGACGGATGATTTATTTCACAGTTTGGAATGATATTAGTAACCCAGTGAAACAAAACAAAATATCTATTGTATAATAAGTGACTAGAGTGAAGTCACCTAACCACCAGTCAAATAGATATTAGACTAATAGTACACAATAGCACACTCTAATTCCAGTCTTATGTGTCTATTTGACTATTACATCATGATTACATGTTGACTAGTGGTTTTCATAAACCCGTTACACACCGTCCTTTTGTTGTCATTTCACTGTTACACACTATCTAATGGTATTTGTTTCACGGGTTTATGAAAATCACTATATCATTCTCGGAGCAAATGTCTTCACTCTAATGATGAAAACAAAATACAAAGGAATAAGTCAAGAGAGCATAAATAAGAGAGCGAAACAATAAACAATAAGAGCGCGCACGTGCAAGTCGATGACGCACGTGAGTAGTTTAAGGCGAAATTTAAACTGCATCCGGTTACTAAAAATAGCCCAACCGGAAATTTGCATAGTGCGCGCGTTATAATTATGCTCTTTTGAATAAGTAGAGTGCAAACAATTAATCCGTGAAACACTAATTACTAAATAGTACAAAATAGTGCTAATTAAACAATAGAAAACAATGGAATTTGCATGAAATTGTGCTATTTAGTATTACTAAAGTTTCACGGTTATATTGTTTGCACTCTATATACTACGTACTATTTAGGTTACCATGTATTAGAGTCAAGGCATTTTAACCCGTGAAATAAACAATGTTAGTCAACGTGTAATAGCCAAACAGACACAAAAGAAAACTATGGATTTAGGGTCTGCTAATGTGAATTAGTCTAATTTCTATTTCACGGGTTTAATGACTTCACTCTTTACTTGCTAGTTTTTCACGGACAAAGTAAGATCAAAAGAATACACGGCTTAAAGTGCACATTACCCCTGATTCATATATCAATATTCCATGCTAAGCTCATCGTCCTAAGGTCTCCTGATCATATACAGTCAATTCAAAAAACGTTGTCGTCGACCGGCTCAAGTCTACGCGACTGGACCGAAAGGAATATGGGTAAAAATCACTGAAGCGGTTTAAATATTCGTTCTGAATAAATTGTTCCCGCTAGTAATAAGATAATAATGGCGAGAAACAATCCATCAAATGCATGTCTTTGGCTTTAAGGAAACAAAAACAAAGTACTTATTATTCAGTTCACAATTTCGAATATATGAAGGCATTTAAAAAAACGTCTCCTTCAACACTTCCCGCTCGCCTACGAAGGTTCGTGCTGTAAACCAGGCATAACTAGTCAGATAAAATTATGGAGTCAACTCGGCTTCAATGATTGCTACCCAGAGTTCCTTTCGGTCCAGCCGCGTAGGCTTGAGTTGGTCGACAACATTTTTGAATTGACTGTAGCACCTAACCTATACACTCCACCTGGCCATAACAATATATAATAGTATCTTACAAAGATGCAACTGAGCTGTATTTTTATTATTAATATTTAGTAATTATTATTGTTACAATTGGAAGAGGAAATAAGGATAGAAGCCGCCAGCAGAGAAGATTCAATATCCTTTAAATACATCTATATAGTTAAAAATGGTGGTTATAGAACCCTTAAACAAATGATTTAATCATCAATGGGGCCATATCGCCATGCAGGTGGTCTAGCCCAATTAAAATTATGGCACATTTTTCTTTTTCATTCTGCTTTCTATTGCATCATTGACTACTAAACAATACAAGTTCTAGATTTCCCAATATG
Source organism: Actinia tenebrosa (assembly GCF_029948245.1). NCBI lineage: Eukaryota > Metazoa > Cnidaria > Anthozoa > Actiniaria > Actiniidae > Actinia > Actinia tenebrosa. The sequence continues at coordinate 14,490,073 of NW_028292581.1, read as the reverse complement.
GGCCATTTCCCCTGTGTTGACTATGCATTTGCCCATAATAACCTTCTTACGTCAAGATATACTGGACCATAGCCACCAATGTTTGGTCCTGTATTAACCGAACCCCATTTTAAATCGTGGATACGCGAAGCGTAGAAACGAGTTATTACCATCAGAGCCACCTCCCCCTCCCCTTGCAAATAAAAATAAAACTCAGACCAATCTGTCCAAATGATGGTGGCTATGGCCCTTATGGTATTCTTATTTCAGAACACATTACATTATCTTCAGTATTGTTGCCTTTTATATTTAAGACCACGCATCACCTTACTATGAAATTATGTATTTGAATCTAAAGCTCAATTGTCAAAAAAATAATTTCATTTGGGGGGGGGGGGATGCATGGCCTTAAAATATAAAATATAACTTTTAAAGTAGGGTCAATTAGATATACTTGATTTGTTAGTGTTCGGCACCAGTTTTCTTGGAAAGTATTTTCTGATAATGAGCCAAAACAATGCCAAAAGAAATGATACATCACGAGTATCTATAAATTCCGAATAGTCCCCTTCACAGTTCCCTTCGCCATCCCTTCGCAACGATAGGGACCTGTGAATAATTGTCCAAGGCGTTAAAAAAAGGTCTCTATCATGGCAAGCTCACCGTTCGTCTCGCTTCGATGCAAAGGCTCGGCTACCTTTCAAGATGGCGCAGGGAACTGTGAAGGGGACTATTGTTCGAGAAGATTGTGTGATTTATTGTTTATAATCCATAAAACTACAGAGTACAATTTGGGATTTAATTGTACTCCTCTTGTCCAATCAGAGTAGAGTAAGTGTTTGTACTGCTGGATATAATAATAACCTGATTGGCTTAACTCTGTCTTTTCAATCATAATGGGATAAATACAAGTACAACCGAGTTATCAAAAGCTTAGAGACTTTGATCACCGAGATAGTAAAATACGAAAACATGCAGAAACTACTTCCTAGCTAGCTTCACTCCTCATCACACTTTTATTCTATGATAATACTGAATAAACACAAACAAATTAAAAATAAAATCCGTGGTTTATATCTAAAATCTAAAAATTAAAAAGAATCCTTTGCGCAAATTGACTACACAATGACTACACAAATAAAAAGTATGCATGTCATAAAATTATAAATTACTTCTCTTATTACTAAAGAAAAGCTTTTTCGATTACTATTATTACTTGTTAAAATAAAGTATGACAACTTGAAGGGGGAAAAAATCTATATAAAAAAAAAAGATAAAATTGATTGGAATGATTGCACTAGTATTATAATAAAACATCTAATTTGCTTAGCCTGACCAATAAAATTCCTTCATCTAGCTGGTTTTCTTCGTTATATTGAAGCCCTAGAAGCCGACTAAATTATTTCAAGAACAGCAGCGAAAATATACAAGAAAAAAAATTAAAACAGGGCTTAAAATAACAGCCAGTCATCTGGGGAAAAAAGTCAGGCCAGAAATAAAACTTGTCTGGTCAAATATTTGCCTTGACGGTCATTTTGACAATGTGCCAGAAATATGACTGAGCTATGAATAAGTTAGCTAGTCATCATGACCATCGATAGACTGACTATTATTTTAAGCCATGCTAATATTAGAGCATGTTGTGATATACTTCACGCCATAACCACTGGTATCTTGGCCTTCTGTATTCAGTACACTTACCAAGGACTTTGAACTATCGTGATTGATATTCGACTTACTAATTTTCAATTAATGTAAAAATGTGCCTTTTTGAAATTCTAAGGAAGAGAGACAGCCCCTGGTGCATGGAATTAAGAGATTGAATTTGATCATGCAAGACGACAGAGCTAATTTTCACCTCATCTCACAATTTTTTTGCATGACAAAGTCATTGTAGTCCTCCATTGAAGTTTGAAAAGTCAAATAGACTTCATGACCATAAAACGAGATTCCAATGTAATCTTGCAATATTAAACACACCTTTCTTTTCTTAGGGACCCTTGCTTTGGGGATATGAGTCTAATAATGAATGCTGTACAGAGTTGATAGAATAAAAATGGTCTTAAATATCAATGATTTCTAATCTTTTATGCCATTGTATCCTGCAAGATGTGATATATCGTCCAAAAATCTTTGACCTGATACTAAGACGATTGTGTGTGTCTACGTCTTAGCCTTCATCTCCCTTTGGGAGTTGGAGGGATTTTTCGTAACGGAGCTGGGAGTAGTGAAAACTGTTTACCAAACAAGGACTTAGACCTTAAAGATAAATGGACAATAAATCACTTGATCTTGTTGTGGGAGATTGGCGCTCTTCATCTTGGTAATTGCATGGACCGTTCGATAAGACCATTACAATATTATACTGTTTATAAAGGAATCCTATACTATAATTATTAGTATTATTTACTTGGTATTACTGCATTTACACCCAATAAACCTGTGATCCTTGACTGAAGGGATTCGTTGGCGCTGGACTTGACAATGGTGACCCAGTATGCCTAGTCGCTAACGATGCAAACTCATCTTCTTCAGGTACAGTTGGAATACTAGTTTTGCCCCAGACATTCGCATTTGGTTGCTGTGCAGCAGGTAATGATGCATTCATGTCCTGAGTCCATGCACCTGATATTCCATTATTTTGGCTTGGCACCGCAGAAAACGGATTAACGGTCGTCAAAAGACCTTGATTTGAGCCATTAACTTTGTTTATTTTTTCAGCAGATTCTAACCATCGTTCAGCATCAGATGGAGTGCGTTGTAATTGAGATGAAGGTGTCCACGCGCTGCCTTGTTGTCCACCAAATGGCTGGGCTGGACTTGCAACATTCTGGGCTGGTGTACCATAAGAAGTGTTCATTGTTGTGCTGGTTGAGCCAAGCCCATTATAAACTGGGGTATTCTGAGCAAGGCCAGGACTCATATTGGATACCTGTGGTGCAAATCCTCCAGGGTAATTCAAAGGTTGTTGTGGTGTGGTGGTTCCACCAACCAAAGCATCCACTGTTTGAGGTAGTTTCGGAGCTCGTGATTCCTCATGTAGTGCTTCATAACCTTTGACGTTATCTCTCAAGGGTCCAAGAGACATAGGTGTTGACTTATACCTAAGAGACATGTGACGTGTGAATGGTGACGGCGCAAAAGGCTGAGGCCTGGCTCTTGCGACAGGCGGTGGTGGCTTTAATACAGGCTGAACAGGTGATGTTTGCTGTGTGGTAATGACTTGCTGCGGCTGTGGTTGTGCAGAAGCCACAGGAATAGGGCCATTCATTGAAGTGCCTGAACCAGTTATGATAGGAGAAGTAGACGTGGGTTCTGTAGCTGTGCTGCAAGTTGTTTTAGTGTTGCATGTTGATGTGGAGGTGTAACAGTAGCCCCTGAAGATGAAGTGGGTGTAGTTGTTGTACCTATAGTTGTAGTTGTAGGTGTTGCCGTTGCTGTTGCTGTTGTTGTCTGTCCTTCTGGAACGCCCTAATTTTATGAAAACATTTTTAAAGCTGAGTTATGACCCTTCAGCAAGGTAGAAGCTTATCATTGAGTAATAGATCAAAATGAAACACTTGTAACAAAGAACAATCTTGACAAACACAAGTTAATAATGATGATGATGATGATGATGATGATGATAAAAATAAAATAATGAATTGGAATGGTAATATGTGCCTCAAAAAATCCATACATTTCTAAAATCAAGTAGATTAAATACTTTCTACTTCAGGGACCCCAACCCATACCACTTTTGGCCACTATTCACTACAGTTTTCAAGTCTCAGCCCCTTTCTTTAAACAGTGCTCTGCAGCATTGTTCTTGTGTATTTGAAATGTGTGAAAACTTATCTTGCACCACAGCACAATGTAATATTTTGGGTTCTGGCAAGCAAAGATGCCTTAACCAGGTTAACCATAAATGGCCTTACAGATGTACATGGATTGGGATGGATTCTTAACCAGGTTAACCATGAATGGCCTTACAGCTGTACATGGATAGGGATGGGTTCTTAACCAGGTTAACCAGAAATGGCCTTACATCTGTACAAGTATTGGGATGGATTCTTAACCAGGTTATCAGACTCACCTCTTTATTCTTTGCTTGTGCTTGTAATGCCTGTGCTTTCTGCTTTCTTTGGAGACATGCTGTAAATGCACATCCAACTGCATGCTCAGCCGTTCACCCTAAGCACAAATACATTAAGCCAATCTGAATTCAATAACTAATGCAGGTTCCTCTTTTTATACAGCTGTAGGGTAAGAGTCTAACAGAGTGACGTCTGCAGACTACCTGCACCAGGTTGGATGACAGTGACAATTTTAAATAGTTTACTATCATTATCTTTGAAGTGCAGCCAGCGAAGTTTAATGTCTCATTTGCAGACTAGCATTTCAATGAGAGTCAATCAAGGAATTGCAATAAAAACCCAATAACTTGAGTGAAATTTTGGACTGAAATAAAGATTTTAGAGGATTAAAGGATAAAGATGTATTTAATTTGGTCTAAAATCTACCTAAAGATATTGTTGTTTCTTTTATTCTGTTCTTTGATTGACAGTCGTTGCAATGCTTACAAATGACAAAAAAAAAATCTCCCAGGAGGAAAAGGGTTTTTCCACATACAGTTTACTGAACTTGAGGTATTGCCATCTCTGGTCACTGATTCTATCATCAGAATCAAGCTTATGCATACTAATAAGTACTAATAAGTACTAACTATATAGGAAATTGCACCAATCTTGAGTAATTCAGAATTTATAGCTACAGCAATGTTTTGAAACTTTTCAAAATTCAACGGACAAGTCTTTAGGTGAGTCTAATTTGAGAAATTGTAAAACATCATAATATCTATAAATTCCAATTCTAAGAGAAGATTGGGCGATTTTTTTTTTTAATGCACTCAAAAATTGAGCAACTTAATAGGGACTTTACAGAATACAGAACGTGGGTATTTAGTTGTATTCCTCTTGTCCAATCAGAATAGAAGTAATTTTGTTGAGTGTATTATAATAAGTACTAATGAGTACTGATAAGTACTAATAACCAATGTCAACATATTTGCTTAAAAAAGGGTTAGAATACTTACGCGTGTCTCTTGTTGCAACAAAACAATGACACATCCATCTGCGGTGTAGTCCATCTCGGCATAATGTATGAAAACACCCTGTCATCTGATGGATCAGGAGTACAGAAGTGATAACCTGTCGTCAATTGTCTGGGTCGATAACCAAGTGACTGTAAGAAAATGCACGTGGAACTTAACACCATCAGCAATATTTACTTCCCTAGGCTATTTACTACTGTTCATTGCTTATGTGCTGATCGAGACACGTCTTGTTAAAGCAGGGCCCAGTTTTTGATTATCAATTCATTTGAATATGTTTCATAGAACTACCAGAGAGCAGCTTACACATATTCCAATAAGTAAGAACTATATTTTTTCATTTTTTCTTTTGTGATATCATCACAAGTTGCCCCCCCCCCCCCCCAAGTTTCTACCAATTATATTTGAGTGCCCCCTCTACCAAGGTTTTACATGTACACTCTAACAAGGTTTTTGATTGGAAGTAGACTAATAACTGTCTTGTCTTACAGTAAGTGTTTTTCTTGATCGTATATTCAGCATGTAGCAATAAAAACAAGGGTAATTAACTATAGGAGGATGATCGTCAGACCTATAGGGGGGCCCTTGGCAGAGGAAAAACATTTCTCTTCTGTTTTACTGCAACATGCTGTGATCACAGTACTTTTCATTTCCTGCGAATCCCATGGAAATTAAATAAGCTTCTTTCATCTGCTGTTCTCTCCTTTAATTGTTTCTAGTAGGTTTTTTCTCTAACTTTCCTAGTTTAAATTCTCTCATCAATGAATCACGTTAGTTTTTAATAATCGTTGCATATCGGAGGAACCTTGCTAGCATCTACAAGTAAAATATTTCAAAACATATAAAACTAACAATATCAAAATTAAAAAACATTTTAAAACATAATAATTATATTACTATCAACTAGTAGAGTATAATTGGAAAAACACTTTATTTGATCAGTTTCCACAAGCCCCACTATCTTAAAGTATAAGGTACTAATAACAACATTTTCTTCGACACAAAAATATCTAGTGGTGGATAAAACTATTAATTTTACCTCAGCATCTAAATTGTGAGTACATGATGTTCATTTACTCACACCACCCTTTTTTCTTCTTGTTTTAAAAAAACCAAAAATGTTCAAAAACTGCAAAGTGGCTCCCAGCCGAAAAATAGACTACTGGTTTTCATATCAAATGCAAGTCACTTATCAGCAAATACTTCATTTATTTCAACTGAAGGGCTTACCGACTTTAAATATGGTACTTTAATACCTTTTTTATATTTGACCTTTTCAAAATTGGTTGTGGCGTTTTCATCCGTAGTGCCCTTTTGAAGATTATGTGGAAGGGAAATTCTGGTTACCAATTTTTGAAATATTTTTTGCAGTTTAAATGGGTTAGCTGTGGCCTGTGTTAGAAGAGGCCGAGGTTGTTACGAGTTTAATCCGTTGGTACCCTGCACTGACTTAGAAAGAGGAAGATGTTTCTTCAAGGGCATGCATGTTCAAGCATATCATTATTGTATTATATATGAAATAGGTACAATATGAAGAGTAAATTTATAAAGATAATAGGTTCTATCTGTGAGTTAGCCAATCACTGACTTCTAAA
>NW_028292581.1:13760887-13815887 GCF_029948245.1 Actinia tenebrosa | reverse complement strand
AAAAATAAAAAAAGGAAATACTCACCTGTCTGGCTTCTTTACATTCATGGCAGCACTAAAACTTTTTAAACGAGAGTCGACCTAGAGAAAAGAGAATCATGAACAACTTCTTAAATACATTATATGTTTTCTTATTCCACAAACCTACATGTACTATGGTTTTAATCAGGACAAGTTGTCCACAAGATTGCTGAAAAAAATTTTTTGAATTTTATCGAACCCTGAAACAACCTCTGAGCTGATCTAAGTCATGGCTAACTCACAGATCAAACCCTGAAACAACCTCTGGGCTGATCTAAGTCAGGGCACAGTTAACTCACAGATCAAACCCTGAAACAATCTCTGGGATGATCTAAGTCAGGGCACGGCTAAATAACAGATCTAACCCTCAAAAAATCTCTTGGCTGATCTAAGTCAGGGCACAGCAGATTGTTAACAATTTTTCTTTAAGCAGGGAGAATTCACATACTGTACCTTGCTTTGAAATTGTGTTGCATTAATACTTTCCTTCCATCCTTCTTCCTGTGAAAAAGAAAGGTAATGTCAGGGGCTCAAATTTCTCAATAGTTGAAAACTGAAGTACTGTAGTTTATAAAACATTTTAAAAAAACATGTTTTGCAACCACCACTCCCCATAGGGGGCTCTTCCGTGAGGTTCCCTCCACACACACTACCACTATGTTCTATATCTATAAATTTAAAAATAAATCAAAGTCAGGTTTCCTATGCCATCTTAATAATTAACCTGGGTATCAGGCCATAAGAAAATGTTATTGGTTATAATGGTGGGCATGCATCATGCCAGCCATAAGGAGCAGACAGCATTCAGTATATTATCTGTGTCAGACTACATGCCCCTTCTTCCCCTGTCCCTCTCTGATCCTGCATCACGGCCCGGTTGTACAAAGGGTGAATGGTGCTATCTGGGCCCGGTTGTACGAAGGGTGAATGGTGCTATCTGGGCCCGGTTGTACGAAGGGTGAATGGTGCTATCTAGGCCCGGTTGTACAAAGGGTGAATGGTGCTATCTGGGCCCGGTTGTACAAAGGGTGAATGGTGCTATCTAGGCCCGGTTGTACAAAGGGTGAATGGTGCTATCTGGGCCCGGTTGTACGAAGGGTAAATGGTGCTATCTGGGCCCGGTTGTACAAAGGGTGAATGGTGCTATCTGGGCCCGGTTGTACGAAGGGTGAATGGTGCTATCTGGGCCTGGTTGTACGAAGGGCGAATAGTGCTATCTGGGCCCGGTTGTATGAAGGGCTATCCAATGGATAAATCCTATCCAGTTGGGTAAATTTATTGGATAACAGCGCATATTGTTATCCACTACTGGATAGGATTTATCCATTAGATAGCGCTATCCACCCTTCGTACAACCGAATCCTGGGCCCGGTTGTACGAAGCCTCCATAGTCCTATCAGTGGATAAATTTATATTGGATAACCACATCAACTTATTCACTAGATAAGGATTTATCTGCCAGATAGCGCTATCCACCCTTCGTACAACCGAGCCCTGATGGATAAATCGTTATCCAGTGGATAACAATATGTGCTGTTATCCAATAAATTTATGTACTAGATAAGATTATCTATCGGATTGCGCTATGCACCCTTCATACAACCGGGCACAGGTTATCATTTTATACAAGTAGCTCATTTGGACTATCATTAGTAAGCAAAGCAAACAAACTTATATATTGCTATGATACTGCTAACATCACATGTAATGCCCAAATCATAAATTACGTACAAGTTGCAGTGTTCTCACCTGATTTAAAAATCCTAAAAACATTTCATCTTGGGCCAGCTTGGGATGTGCTGCCGCTCGAAGTAAGAAGTTCTAAAAAGAGCAGACATTAATACAACTGTGTTCATACAGACACAAGTATCAAGGTTGGCAAAGTGGTATCGAGTGCACTTGTCTCGGGTTTAATTCTGAAACTTAGCATTGCATAATATGAGTAGAGTTTCTTATGCCTGGTTCATAGGAGCACCGCAAACGCAAACACAAGCAATGTTTACACGTGCAACGCAAATGCAAGTAAATTAAGATACGCATGCGCAGTAGCTAAGTTCACACATAATTTCCTTGCGTTTGTGTTGCTCGTGTGAACCATCAATTTGATTTTTGATGGCTTGACTACTATGTCTTGCGTTTGCATTTGCGTTTGTGTTACTGCAGTTCACACGTATTTTCCTTGCCTTTGTGCTTGTGTTTGCGTTGCTCGTGTGAACCAGGCTTAAGAAACTCTACTCATATTATGCAATATAATATGCCTAAAGCCTGGTTCATATTATGAACCAGGCTTTAGGTCTCTCACTCGATTTGAGGTTTTCCAATACTGGTTAATTATCAATTATTTGTAAAATATTTCTGCAGTGGTTTAAAGAAGAATGAATTCAATTAAACTTTCATACTCAGTGATCAATGATGGCCAAACTTGTCAAAATCATAGATTCAATTCTGGATTTAATCTACACTTGGAAAAACATATATATGAATATAATATGAGGAAGCTCAAATTTTCTTATGCAATTACATTCCAACATATTGTCTAATGCTTCCTTTATCTATGAGGACTTTGTGCACACCCCTCCCTAAAGTCTTCCTTCCTGTATAATAATTCCAAAACCGGCTCAACGCCTTTTATTTTTATTATGAAGTAGTTATTGCCCTCTTATCTAATCAATGAAAATGCCCTTAGTCTTACCTCTAGACCTATTCTTCTTTTCTCAATGAAATCTGGATCAAATCGATCAGTAGCAACTTTGATTACACCTGCCTGACAAAGAATAACATAATCAAAAACAAAACAAAACAAAAAAAATTTAAACAAAAATAAATCTTTGAAAAAAGCCATCTTGAAGTCCAAATTCTATATTTATTGAAGTCCAGTGTCCTAACCTTTGCATATGTAATAATATGTCCCAGACAGTTATCTGTCTTAATCAACACCACCATGCTGCTGGTATGAGCAGTAGGATAATAAAAAATGTAAACAACTCTCAAAGTTTAAAGCACGCACTAAAAAAATGTCTATAATCAGGGATTCACCTTTCCGAAATCCAACAGAGGACTGGAAAAGAAATCGTGCAGCACAGAATTTAGGGGCTGAATTTAAGAACAAGAACAAAAGGTGCCACCATTTAGCTTTGGATTCTGTGATTGATTTTAAGGACAAGATAGAAATCATGCCCATTATTTTTTAGAATTCCAGAAAGGCGAATTGAAGCATTTGTAGGCATTCAAAAAGTCAGAGAAAACAAGTAAAAAATTAGAAACAGGACTCCTGCAGACTGCAGTGTCAAGATATTAACTAGTTTATATTTACTGTTAGTAGTGTACTTACTCTCTTCTCAGGCAAAGGAGGCACGATGATCTACCAAGATACAAAAATGTACATATTAATCTATTTTCATAATCTTTTTATGATACCAATAATTTCAGTATTTTCTGGGTAGGAGGGGGAGGGGGGAGGGGGAAGGGGGGACGGGAAGCAAGGGGGACCCTTGCAGCAGTATAGGGTGGAAAACAGTACTGTACGTGGCCTTTAATAAAGCTAGAGGTACAATCCTTAGGATTTCCACATTTTTTCTAGCCTGTACAGCTTTACCTTTAAATACCCTGTATAAGGAGCACTCATGATAGTTGGAGTGGGTAAAGGGTGCACCTTTGAGTGCTTTATAATACAAGAGCTACTGGCTCGGGAGAAAAGTGCAATAACTCCCATTGTTAAATTGAACCTTAATTACCCTCTTTATTTATAAGGAGAGCAAACTAGCTAATCAAAAACTATCACCCTCTCCATATGAATTTATACTAGTGGGTCTGCAGGGCTCTAAATAGCTGTCTGCCAATTGTTAAAATGAAAGTCAAATTTTACTACAGACAGGCTTGAAGAATTTCGAACTGCAAATTGGTAAACATCTTGAATGATAGGGAAAATAATAAAATAAAATAAAAAATGTCAAAAACATGTCTGGCCATTAAAAATTTCTATTTCAAGCCTTGGTCTCAGAATTGATGCCACATTATATACAAATACATCAGTCAGAGATAGTGTAGAACCAGTGCACCTTACTTTAGTCTGTTATTCAATACACTTATTTTCCATGTTATAAAACAACATGACTGCTTATGCACAAAATGGCTTACTTCTGGATAGGTTGCAACAAGGTAGTTCCGTAGAAGTTCAAATTCGCTGTAACGTCTCCACAGATTGCATGACATATCAAGTTCCCCAGCTGGTGGCCCTCCATCGATATATCTAAGTTTATAAACAAATTTAAAAATCAGCAATTTACTCCATGACCTACTGTACAGTATTAATGACAGTCACTGTAACTATAATTAATTATTAGCAATGGTAAATAAGGTGTGGCGTGGCATTTTCTGGTTGACAGCACATGGTGGTCAGTGTTTGACCAAAAGTTGAAGAAGATACATTTATAACAAAGAAGATACAAAATTAGGACATTCAAAGACTTTTATCAACTGATTCAAACCCAGCAATATCCACTTATTTTCAGTCAGAACTTTCCAATCCAACACTATATTACTCTTTGTATATCAAGCCTACTGCAAGTATCTCTATTGTTTTTAACTTTAAGCCTCCTACCCCAACCCTTTTCAAGAAGTGCTCCATATGGTCCACAATTAGCTCCTCACCCTCCAACCACACCCTTTCAAGTGGGATTCATATGGCCCATGATAAGCCCGCTTCCCCCTCCAACCACACCCTTTCAAGTGGGATTCATATGGCCCATGATAAGCCCGCTTCCCCCTCCAACCACACCCTTTCAAGTGGGATTCATATGGCCCATAATTAGCCCCCTTCCCCCTCCAACCACACCCTTTCAAGTGGGTTCATATGGTCCGTGATTAGCCCCCTTCCCCCTCCAACCACACCCTTTCAAGTGGGTTCATATGGCCCATGATTAGCTCCCTTCCCCCTCCAACCACACCCTTTCAAGTGGGTTCATATGACCCATGATTAGCCCCCTTCCCCCTCCAACCACACCCTTGCAAGTGGGTTCATATGACCCATGATAAGCCCCCTTCCCCCTCCAACCACACCCTTTCAAGTGGGGTTCATATGGCCTATCATTAGCTCCCTCTCCTCAACCACTCCTTTTTCAGTGGGGCTCCATATGGTCTGTTATTAGCCCTCTTCTCCCAAACCACACCCTTTTTAGGGGCCTCTATACGGTCTATGATTAAAAATTCTAATATTGCTAATGCATTATTACTGGTAAATTCACAAATTCTCTATCTTCCAGACTCTTCAGCATAAAACCAAACAAAAACTTATTAATTTCCTTAAATTATCAATATATATACAAGATCTCTATTTATAGACTTCTTGTACTAATTCCTACTTTCTGGGGGTCAAAACAAAAGAATTCCCTTCTTTTTGGAGAGGAAATCCCTCTTGATGTTAATATTCCTTATTGTTTTGACAGCTACATGTACAGCTGGTAGGGGTTTTGTGCTAGGGGTTCAAAGAGGAAGGCAAATTAACTAGTTACAGTTATATAAAATCTAACAGGTTATGCAACCCAACTGACAAGGCAGCTAAAGGATGGAATCATAATTTAGAAATTAATTTTGTGTATAGAGAAAACAATCTAACACAATATTTGATCAATCAATTTGAGCCAATCGATCACAATCGAACACTTTCAATGTTCAATTCTTAAGCCGCAGCTGATCAAATTGGGATGCAATCAAAAATTCCATTTTGTTTGGGAAATCAAATGCAATTGAAGTCTGTTATAATTTTTTAGCAATTTGATTTTGTTTGATCTAATTCAATCCTGTGGTTGCTTTTGACTGAATTCAATTTCAAAATCATTCTGTTGATCACACCAGGTTTTATGTCATTCTCATCATCATAGCCCATCACTGTTCAACATTTGTGTAAGTGCAGTTTTCGAAATACCCTGAAAACTTCTGGTTTTTCACTGTCATCAAATATCAAAAATCATCAGTTGGTAGTTGATATTTATGACTGGTGCCAGTAAAAGCGAACGAACTTCACTACGAGCTGTTGAAATGTCTAATCATGACTTCGCAGAATATCGAAAACCGAAGTTTATTTATCTTTTTTTTTCTTGGGACAACATTTACTTTCTAATCATTTCCAATTAATAACATGAGATATAGTTCAAACATATATTTAGACTTTGGCGTATTAAATCCAAGAAAATAAAAAAAACAAACAAAGATTGAGAAATACGGTACAGCGGAGTCGCTATTTTAGTGTATTAAATTATATGTTTACATTGACATTCATATAGTTAGTAAATAAGATAGTAATCTTTTGGATCACGCTTAGATCACGAGTCTTGGCACAAATCTTAAGTGAAGCTTGATCTATAGAAAACTTATGCCAAATTAAGAAAAACGTAATCATCCTTGGCATACGATATGAGAGAAAGCTTACAATCTGCATGTCTTCAATATAAAACGAACCCACATTAGAATAAGTTCAAACTTTGATACGTAGTCACACAACAAAGTTTCCCAAATTATCACTCTGATACTAGTAGATGAATTCCAATAAAGTTTTAGTCTTGTTAGAAAATAATTACATCATCTCTAGCTCAAAATAAAGCTGAGTTGAAGGGAAAAGCGCATTTACAGCTGCTTACAGAAGAGCCTTTTCGCTAACGTGACTCGTAAAACAGTTTTGAATCAAGCGCTACTCAAATGCGTAGAAGAGATCAAGAATCTTCGAAAGATTTACGAATCGTACTCACTTGGTCTCGATCAAATAAACGGTATAAGGATCTTTTATATAATCGCTAGTTCTCTTTTCGGAGTCTGTGATGGAGATGATCATTGTGTTTAGGAGACTGCCTTCCGGAAAATAGTGCAGTCCTTCTCCGCCTTCGCCTTCACCCAGGTCGGCCATCTTGGATGCTGGTACTACGCATGTGCATCGGCTATTGCTATATAAACGTGCTCAAATATCTTTGGGGACGGGACGGAGGGGAAGAAACACAATTCCGTTTTGATTCTCCATTTCTAGTCTTTATCCTTTCGTTCAAGGATATATAATAGAAATTATTTTTTCTTATATACTTATACATCAGGAAGTTTCTAAAGTATTAAAATAATAGGATTTTGTATTAATGCATAAGAAGCTTTTGTCCCTCCCCCTGAGAGTAATGTTGGGCTGTACGCCAGCGGTAACCTTTCTTGAAGCAAGATATATTTTATCAAAATGGCAGACAGAGGAGAGAAGACTTCTGAGAAAGGATTTTTAGCTCGCACAGCTAGTATTACATCAAAAAGAGCCAAACGTGCAGGAGAGAAGGTATATCTTAACTCTTCAGCTCTTGTACGAGTTGAAAAGATTAGTATTTGTAGTATTATAGCCGTAATATTTTGACATTTGGGTTGGCAAGTTGTGAGCTCAAATTTTTAAAGTGTTCTCGGGTGTAGTGCACCATTGCTGCGCTACTCTGTCCCCTGTACTTTCTTCTTTCACTTTTACTCTCTTAACAGTCTTCTATTGTTCAATCCTCTACTCTTTAGGTCAAGCAGAAACTAGGCAAAGCAAACGAGACGAAAGATGTGACCTTCGATGAATTCGTAACCAACTTCAACAAACAACAGGTTTGTACACAAACTTGAACTAAAGCCCTTTTGTTTTTATATTCTTTATTTTGTTGTTATTTGTCTAATCGTTTAATTTAGGCGATACGTACGTAAGTAGTTTATAGTATTATCGAAGAAAACATTAGGATCTTTTTTAAATGTTCGCCGAAGCATGTAGTTTAAGCTCCACAGGAAGTCCCCTCTCATTTTAAGCAAAATTGATTTTCTTCACACCTTTTTGTATAATTTTTTGATCGAACAAAGCTGTATTCAATAAGTAATGACACTATTTATTCTTTTTCCACGACCAGTTTTAAATATCCAATCTCGTAAAAAATTTTGCGGTAAGATTTTGCATAATTGAGCTTTCAAAGCATCGTAAACTGTAAACTCGTACACATTTGTAAAATGTAATAAAGCTAAACTATATACTGTAATGGACTGAATTAGGTCAAACGTCGAGCTTTGTATCAGCCTTACCTGTTGACATAAAAGAAGATCCCCTTATTATCCATCGTTTGCAATCAGTACGGCTCAGTGAAGTTCAACATTGGAGCTGAGCCTTTTTGTAACATTTAAAAAATGTAAAATATAATAATTCTTCAGCATTGGTTGTCAACAGTGGAGATGGGGATGAGCGAGATGGAGGAGCGAGATGGAAAAGCATTGCTTCCACCCCCCTTCCCTCTAAAATTCATTTCCAATTTATTTTACTTTTGGCATAAAAATGTGAGGGAGGAATTATATTTTGTTCCAAATGAACAGGATAACTGTAACACCCTGTGTGACTAAATGTATCTGTCAACGGCTCGAATTCTTGGAATTGCTGTGGATTTGGCAGGAAATTTCATGTGGAAATAAAGTGCGCCCTCATAACTAGCTATTAGCCATTCTGAGGTTAAAGAAAAATAGCTTGATTGAATTGAAATTGCAGTGCATTATGGCGAAGTCATAGGGATGAAATAGATGCTATCTTCTAGCTGATCTAAGACTTCAACTTCAACTTCTTTTATTTACACTCAATTAATATTATTAAGAAAAATGTTTGAAATATTATTTATAATTTTTTTTCTTTATCTTGATACAATATTATATGTAATCTAGCAAAGTTGGTGTCAATAAACTTGCACTTGTGGTAACTTTTGCAGGCTTCAAGTTGTTTCCAGCGACATCATTTCCACTTCCCTATTTGAGATCAGCTAGTTGGAAATATTGACCACTATAATAATGGCCCCACACTGCACTGCATTGCTAACTTTACCCAGTAGTTTCCTCAGCCTTGGAATGACTAAACGGGACTTCCACTGTGCTGTGATTTGATGTTTATTATAAATATTATTTTGCATTCAATTTATTTCAATTTTTTTTGGTACTATTTTAGGCTGCAGCCCAGAGACTCCAGAAAGATTTCAAAAATTATAATGCTTGCATTAAAGGTATATATTGCTGAGCAATACACACATTGTACTGACGTTCAATAGCTGTTCCATTCCAGGTGATCTCGTGCACACACTTTTGTTGCATTGCCTACAAGCCTACAATGAGGACTGGACGGGATTTCAAGTCTAAGCAATTAGTTCCAGTTCCGGACTGGAACTAACTGCGCGGACTTGAAATCACGTCCAGTCCGATATTGGAGGCTTTGAAATGACTTCTCATCTCATTAATTATTCGACTTAGAGTAACTGGAACAAAATTAATTCAGTCCTAGGACTGAATTAATTTTGTTCCAGTTACTCCAGACTGAATGCGTTCCTTTCACAGCACTTTACCAGGTTTCAAGTAACATCATGTGACCCAAAAAATAGCCCATTGATTGGATGGTTTACTCATGAATTATTAATGAGTATGAGAAGAAATATTGAAGTTCCATTGCAAAATATGACTCCATATGACTACATCTTATGAATTTTAAACCTCAGCCAGGGCTTGAACCACTGACCTCTGTGAGTGAAAGTCTGAAGCACTTACCACTGCGCCACCAAGATATTATGAATTAGGAGACTGGGTATTAGGAACCATTGGATTTGACAAATAATCCTTTGCGAACTTCGAGGCACGATCACCTGATTTATCCTACTCCTTGGGATACCTATTGTGTAGGACATCACATCTGGATTTTCATGTGACATTCATGTTTTATTTCTATCAGCAATGATAGCAGCAAGTTTAGAGTTTGGTGAAGCCATTAAAGAAGTATACGAGCCAGACTGGGCCAGTAGAGATGTGGTATTTAAGCTACTCGATGTAAGCATTGGATAGTTTATTTAGTTTATTCTAAATAAGATCTTTTTTTCTTCAATTCTCATTGTAAATCTTTCATACACATATGATGTTCCCTCACCCCCCCCCCCCCCCCCCCATCCCCACTACGCTCCTGTAAAATTCAAGGTAATTAAAGATCTAGAGGGCATAGATGTAGTGGACTGTCGTAATACACATAATACTTGAGATGATGCTAAACTACTCTATGATGATTAATACAGTATTATGATTATTAATACAGTTTTGAAAATGATTGAATTCAAATTTAAGCCAATAAAAAAGCTTGTTGTTGTTATTCATGCATACAGATGCTACACATGCATTGGACAGAACTACAAGAAAAGCTGCAGGATGAAGTACTGGGTCCTTTAACAGCATATCAAAGTCAGTTTCCAGATATTAAGGTACTGTATACAGTATGTTATGGGGAAAACACATCTGCAATGAAATGTAAACTTGTAGAACAAATTAAGCCACCGATCTGCAGCATAAGCCTGTAGAACAAATTAAGTCACCGATCTGCAGCATGTCTGTGTGTTGTCAGCCATTGACTGACCCAAATTTTCACTTACTTTCTTCCACTACAGTTGGAATGTGCTGTATAATATTTTAACACCACAAGTTTTACATCACAAATGCTCATGAAGTGGCTTTGTTTATAATGGTCAAAAAAATACTTTTGTACTATACATAATAGATCAAAAACGAGTGCGAGTGTTTGATCAGGGCATCCAAACACCGAGAAACAGATGAAAGATGAAGCACAAGTTTTTAAACTTACTTCTCAGTCTCATCATAATTCATTTGTTCTTGAATCTCCTGAGACTAATAAAGTGATCAGTGTTTTGATCAGTGGACATCTTGATCCGTTTTTGATCAAGTATCAAGGTGCGTGCACGTGACTAAAATGCAAAGTCACCATTAGTCATTGACCTCATGAATTATTAATGAGTTTGAGAAGTGATCCATAAATGATTTTACCATGAGCCATCTTTTAATTGCATACTGTACACAAGAGGCATTAATTAGTCTCCCTAAACCATTTTAACTTTAGACTGTATCAGGACATAATACCAACATTAACATACAACTTTGTTCCATTTTCTAGGCAAGAATAAACAAGCATGGTAGAAAGCTGGTTGATTATGACCGTCTAAGACATAACTTCGAGGTAACAAGATGTCCACTTCATAAGTATGGCGATACATGTATTATAATAATAATAATATTAATAATGATAATTATTATTATCATTATATATTATCAAAGGGGTTTAGACCACCCAAGAACTGTCTTTTAATTCATTTTAATTTAGCACCAAAGCATGCTGCTGTGACTTAGTAGCTTTGGTAGTTTTAAATGGGGTAGGAATCATTGCTGATTGGACATAAACAAATAAGTTTTCATTAATCTGTCATACTGTAATACAAATATTGACATGCAGATGCAGTCAAGACTTAATATACTGCAAATATTCATGCACAGTAATGTAGCATTCATGGGCAAGAATGATAGATATGTGTAGCAATTTTTAAGCATACTGGTTTTCATAATTTAATTGCAGTCAGGCGTCATGTATATTATGACTTTTTAAATGCTTACAACATATATAGATCTTCCAATCCATGATCACAGATCTTCAGTATAATGAACGTTTATACACTGTACATACACAAGATTTTGAAAAAGCTAGCCCTTGCCGTTAGGTTTTAATAGAGACTTATGATTATTATATAAAATATCTATATTGTTTACTTTTTGCTTATTCTAAACATAGGCATTTGTTTATTTTACAGGCACTCAACTCCAGAGGGAGAAATGCAGATCAGAAAAAATTAACACAGGTTAGTATGGAGCCAACATCTTTAAAAATATATTATATTACTGTATTACTGCCATTTCCATAAACATAATAACTTACTAGCTGTGAGCTTCATACTGAAATTAGTTTTTTTGCCGATGCCACCCAAAAATACGAAAGGTACCGACTGATTAGTTTTGATTGACGATGCCAGCAAAAAAAAAAATTTCAGCATGCAGAGCTCACATCTGCCAAGTTCACATGTTTATGGAAATGGCAGCAATAAGATAAAATTTTGCATTTTAATCTTTGAGTATTCATTGCCTTAATTGTTAGCCTTCCAGTTTTTAAACTATTAAATCATAGCTTTATTAATTATTAAATTTTGGCTTGCTATCGCAGTCTCAAGAAGAATTCAGTGAAGCTAAATCAGTGTATACCAAACTGCATGCTGAACTGTACGAAGAACTCCCAGCTCTATACGACAGGTATCAGTATGGACTACAGTACCTATTCTCCCATTCCCTAGCATTAGCCAAGTATCTATCAAATATCTAGTGGTCAATCATTCCTTTGCTTATAAAGGGCTGTCAGTCATTTTTGGTCAGTGATTGTGAATGGTGATGGTCACTTATTAGAATTAAATCTTACTTCTACAATTATACTGACTTCCCCTCAGGTTGCCGAAACATCAGTCATTACCAACAACAGTCTTTCTCAAGACTACACTCACCCAGACGATCACAAAATTCACAACAAATTATACTTATTAGGACAGCTGGCCATGCTTTAAAGCTTTTTGAAAAACAAACTGAGATTAAAAGCAATAGGGTGGGGATGGAGGACATTCTGGGGAAAGATTACATGTATATATACCCTGTCCCCAGATCTATGGATCCATGTAGACAAAATCTAGCTAGAACTTGAATTTTGCCTTGCCTTGTTTTGTTTTGTTTTGTTTTGTTTTGTTTTGTTTTGTTTTGTTTTGTTTTGTTTTGTTTTGTTTTGTTTTGTTTTGTTTTGTTTTGTTTTGTTTCGTTTTGTTTCATTTCGTTTCGTTTCGTTTTGTTTTGTTTTGCACATCCAGAATTTTGATTTTTAATTTTGACCATCCAGAAATGCAGTATGATCTAACTAAAACGAAATTGGCCAGTGATCATTAATCACCCAAAATAAGTTTCTGTCCAGAAACCAATTGAAGAAATTCATTGCCACTTCTATTTAATATGCTGTATGTTTTACTTCCAGTCGGATTGCATTTTATGTGTCGTCATTCCAAAGCATTTTCAATGCAGAGGCATTGTTTCACAGAGAAGCTGCTAAGGTATCTGATTTCATTACTGACTAGTTACTGATTATGGTTGGAAGGGATCTAGAGGGACTTTGGGGTAAAAGTATTGGGTATGCTCTTGAGAGATTTTCAAAAGTACCCCTAAAAGATACCAAAAGCCTGGGTGTGGTTGGGCGATTTTTAACCTCTAAGATATTTGTAAAAGATGCCAAGAAATGCCGAAATTCTCAATTTCAAGTTTAACACCCTAAAAGATACCAAATTGCTGATTTTTACCACTAAGAGATGCAAAAAGAATACCTGGCACTTTTACGCAAGAGTCCCCCCAAGACCAGATGCTGAGGGAAGGGGATCAAAAATTGAGATTTTTGAGGAGGGAGAAAATCTGTAGAACCAGCAGAAAAAACCACAGGAAGTAAAGGAGAGAACTTACACACAATTCTACAGTTTACATCTAAATATTTTCTTATTGTGTTATCAGATCAAGACGCAGATGAACGATCTTCTTGATGGTCTTGTTGTTGAGGCATCATCAGGGACTCACACTACTAGAAGACCTTTTCAACTTTCAAGGTTAGTACTTTTTGCTGCCTTAGTGTGTTGCCCAGTGGATCTGCCTCTTAGTATTACTGAGGCTTTGCACCACCAAGTGTGTGCAGCCATGTTAGATGGCAGAAACAATGCAATGGTTTTACATGAGAAATAATTCAATTCACCTTTTCAGCACTAGCTTGGAATGTGTTAAAGTCACCAAAAAGTTCGGATATTGTTTTCAGTATGTTAAATATTAGGGTTTTTTCATTTGTTTGTAGTGCTAACCCAGTCTCTGACAGTGATGATGCTGAGCAGCTATCCAACTCAGGTCAATTAGAACCTAACCAAGAAAATGTGGTCACATCTAATGAAAACCAGATGAAACAAGAGGAGTCTGAAGGTAATAAAGTTGTACTATTTTGTACTACAGATGTCACCAAACTGGGTTTTCACACCAGAAAAACATGGCCCAGGCACGTACGCCTTTAAGCTTGTATATCTCTTCCCACAAGCATCATTTAGTCTGCATTCCTTTCCTCATGTGTAGGCATCCTTCTGATGATTTTCTTTCCAACATTCATCAAAAGGATATCGACAAGTTGGAGAATGGAATGCAGACTAAAAGGTAGATGTTTGGAGGATGTGACCATAACATGGTTTTCTAGTTTAAAACCCCAGTCCATTGACATAAGTAGCATTAGGGCAAACCGCTTGAAAGAGTCAACTGGAACTGGTGGTTGTTTTCTCAAAGGACAATAATTATTCCAAATCTATTTGTTATGACACTAATTAATGGTATTCAAATAAAAAGCTGTTTGTTTTATATGCCATCACAATAGACTAGTTTCAAATTCCAAATTACCGCTGTGTTCCTTGATTACAGACTCATTTGCACAGGGTTAGCCTCGTATCAGTGTTTAAATATTCACAAATACCAACGGTAAAGTAAAGAATGCATAACTTCAACAATACAAACATTTTGAAACTCGACGGACCTTGACTGGAACACGTGAATATTCTGCACAAACTCGAGGCTAACCCTGTGTAAATGAGTCTGTAATCAAGAAACACAGCGGTAATTTGGAATTCGAAACTAGTCTATTTAACCTCTCATTCTCTTGAACTACATGTGATAAAAATCCATAGATTGTTAAATATAGCGCACCTTAAATTTAACTTGGGTATAATTTTGTCCCATTTTTTTTTCAAATTCTTTTAAATAAATGTGTATGTTGGGTTGGGACTAGTTTTCTATTTTTTTTTCATCAGGGTTGGGTTTGGGTGTTAATATTATATAGGGGACCTAGAGTCCTATTGTATTATCACCTGCCCTTGGGCGAATCATGAAATAAATACATAATAAATAAATACCACATATTATTTCCTAGACTACCATTTCTTTGTTTAATGGTTGCACATGTCTGAGAAGATACATGTAGAACTCTAACAAAAAATATTATTCTCAAGAGAACTACACATGGTCTGAAATGAAAAATGAAAAAATAAAAAAAAAAAGATAAAATTTGCCCAAGCTGAATTAATTGTATCCTACGTATAGATGGTTGTACTTGTTTGAATGGTAACATTATGATTGAACTTGATGATTTCTTTCATTCAGTTGATAATGATGATCAGAACCAAACAAATGCTGAAGCTGATAATGAAAGTAAGCACCATCTTGACGTCATACATATACTATACCAGTCATAACCTTTCAAAACACAAACACAAAAACATAATTTGGCTTACAATTTATAATCCTACGGGTCATGACCTTCCAATATAAAAGGTTTACTATATCATAATGTAAAGATTTTCAGTCTGTGATATATTGTGTGTCAAAAAAGGGGGAAATAACAAGCGGTAAAGGGGGGTCTGAACCCTCTGGAACACTCCCCCGGATCCAACCTTGTTACAAGATGCTGTTTCAGGATTCAATGATAATATTTTTATGCTGTTGACTCGCCCAGTTTTGAGCAGATTTGCCTTGCTTGTTTTCTGCTTCACTACAGCATATAGTGAGTGCAAAACTAACTTTATTCAATATTTTTATACGTCTTCTTTTCCCACCTTATTTATCATGTAGCACCCAATCCTATCCACCAACCAGATGCTGACAATTCTCCTGCTAAAGACCATGAAGAGAATGACCAGGAAGCCAAACAACCATCGCCTACCATGCCAGTACCATATGTCAAGGGAGAAGGGAAACATGAACCTGTTGCATCACCATCTCCCACGCCACCATCTGCAATATCTACATCAATTCAAGTAAGTTATCAGTCTCTCTGAGGATTCAGGGTTTCGAGTGTTCTAGGTTTTGATGGTCTGTCTATAATATGCAGGGAATGACGTAGCTAACAATTTGGATATTTAGACTCCTCCGCAGGCTACTCCATATATTCTCTGTTGGGATCCCTGTGTTAAATTTTATTGCAGATGTGAGACACAAAACTAGTACGGCATTTCGTGACTAAGTCTTTATGTAAATATTAGAGTGTGTGACGAAATGTTCATGTAACCAGATAGTAGTTTTGTAACCAGAGATATATAGGGATATATTCTTACACACATGTACTGAGCATAGATCTCAAAGAAAGAAGCAGTAAATATAAGTTCCAGCAAAAACGTGTCAACTATTGGTTCGAACGGGATCAAAAGTACCGTGTGTAACATTTTGGCGACCCCGCCAGGACCGCTAATCGAGGAATTTCTCGTAAAAAGGCGGTTCTCGAGACCTGGAAGACGATTGACCTCGTGGTCGAAGAAGTTGATGTTGTGTTGGACGCACATGGATACGAAATTAGCGTTCCTTTGAATGCTTTCATCGCAAATAAGTCAAGCATTCCCTTCGTATGGTACTGAAGACTTGATGTACGTGGCCTAAGAGGAATTAATGTCCGTTTGGACGCCAGAAAACTTTAGAGAACGTGGTTTTGCAAGATTTGGGGGTGTGGTGTAATAACAGACCAAGCCGGCTACGATGGATTTTGATTTAGAGGCTCAGCAGTTGAGATTGGAGCAAGAAATTTTAAATTTGTCGCTAGAACGCTTGCAGGAGTTAGCAGAGCACCTCAAGGTGCCTTGTGAAGATGAAGGAAAACTAAAGTTATCGAGGAAAATACGGAGGACAGTCGAAGAAGTAATAGAGAGCTCAGAGGACAAACAGTTAGTCATTGAAGACATCGGCAAATTCACCAAGGAGAGCAACACAGCGCAGAAGGATGCTGAATACGACAAAGCGAAGAAAGAACTAGAGAAGATGCAAGAGAACTTCAAGAAGATGATGGAGGATTACCAGAAGCAAATCAACGAAGCAAACGAAAAGTTGGTATCTCTACAACCAGGTAACAAATCATCAAAACAGGAAGCAATCGAACCGGTATGTACTCTTAGTGACGTAGGCGTCGTAGATGTACGAAATGCACTCAGGCGCGATTTTCGTATCATTGGTATGATTGGAGGAGATACGCACAAAGACCGCTTGTCTCTCGTAAGTCTCTTGAGGCAAATCGAGGTTGGTCTTAAGAACAAATACAGCGAGACAGAAGTAATCGAAGGCGTGATCAGAGCGATTAGTCCATCACTTAAATTAAGATCTTATTTAGAAATGATGCCAGCGCTAACGATAGGAAAACTTGAGCAGATTCTAAAAGCACATTATAAACAGAAATCTAGTACAGAGCTTTACCAAGAATTGACAACGGCATGTCAAGCTGCGAAGGAGTCTCCGCAAGATTTTCTAATTAGAGTCATGGATTTGCGCCAACAAGTTCTCTTTGCATCGCAAACGAACGAAGGAACTGTTAAGTATGACTCTGCGTTAGTAAATGGTTTATTTCGCCACGTGATCGAGACCGGCCTGCAGTCGGAATCCATACGCACAAAGCTTCGGCCACATCTGTTAAACGCTGACGCTAGTGACGAAGAGCTAATGGAGAAATTGAATGCTGCGGCGTCGGAAGAGTCTGAGCGCATGAGTAAACTGAGTCTTGGGTCACGCAAAGCGCTCGTTAATCAAATTCACGCTCCTGTCGAACAAAACGATAGAAAAATACCAGCGCCAAAGAACCATGGCAGTGGGAAAGCACAGAGTGAAGATAGCTACATGGCAACGCTCAAGGCTCTTCAGGCTGAAGTGGCTGCAATTCGATCGGATTTAAATAAACCGCGCGAAAGAAGGAAGGAAGAGAGGAATGTTCGCCGTTGCACTAAATGTGAAGAAAACAACGCTGAAAGTTGTAGTCATTGTTTTAAATGTGGATCGGGTGAACACTTCGCGCGGGGTTGCAAAACAAAGTCGGGAAACTCCCGACGGCTACGCCCGGGGGACAGGGAGTAGTCCGGGAAAACAAAGAGTCCCATGTGTGCGTGTCGTGCGGAGTACAAGGGAAACAAGAAACAGTCATACTTTGTTCGGGATGCGAAAGTGTTAATTACTGTTCAAGTGCGTGTAAGTTTGCACATTGGAATGAGCACAAAACACTTTGCAATGCAATAGGCTATATCACCCAGCAAGAGAATGAAGAGATGAGAGAACAAGGATTTTACCGCACACACCTCACGCCAGGACAACTCACCAAAGTTGTTAATTTGGTGGGGAAGAAATGCATGATAACTTGTTTGTTAAATGGTCGCAAAACTGATGCATTATGGGATACTGGGGCTCAGGTTTCTATCCTCCCCAAAGACTGGATTGACAAACAAATGGATGGGACTACCGTGCGTAAAATAGGGGAACTTTTAGATGGGCAAAATCTAAACCTGACAGCGGCCAACGGTACCCCTTTCCCATTTGAGGGTTGGGTCGAAATAGACTTTGAGCTTTTGTCAGGAGGAGAGGGAGCTAAAGTCAAAGTTCCTTTCTTGGTTTCACGAGACCAATTAGACACACCTATTATTGGGTACAATGTTATCGCAGAACTTGTTAAACGTGAAGGGGAAACAAAGGACGGAATAGTAGACAGTATGGCGGCGACAATGACTCATCTGAAAAGAAGCGACGTAGAAGGGCTAGTGAGTACGCCGCGCGCGGTTGATCCATACTGCGAACTTGCCGAAATTAAAACTTGCAAGCGAGACATTGTAATACCCAAAAAGCAAGCAACAATTATAAAGTGCTCAGCAAAGGTTGGTCCGACTGAGGGTAAGATTCCAGTTTTGTTTGAACCAGACCCCCAAGCCTCGTGGCCGAGTGAAATAAATGTACCAGAATTAGAAGCAGTTCCTCCTACAGAACCGGAAGGCAGACCAGTCCGCGAGAGACGCCGTCCACAGACGCTAACCTACAACACTCTTGGGACACCAATGACTAACTGGTACCATGCAAATGGTATCGCAGCTTACCCTTATTACGGAGGGACGTATCACTACCCCGCTCCTGCACACGGAGGGACCTTCATCAACCCACCAGTCTTGTCTAGACAAGGACAAGTTCAACAACCTTACAACCAACCTGTATACCCATGGACAGTGTATCGCCAACAGTTTAATGGCTACAACACTTACAACCCGCAGTACTAACAGATATATTTTTAGCATATTATTCTTATAGTTTATCAAAAAAATAAAAAAAACTGGAACGGGACTGTGTCAAATACACAATGATTAGTCAGGGACTACACACGTCCTACTACACGAAACATTAGAGAGACGACGTGCCCAGCGCCGGCGGACAAGAGAAGTCATATGGACTATAGAAAACGAGACAGCAATTAACTGATTGGGCCTGATCAACCCAATTCACTTGAACTCTATAATCTGTAGATAGTCTTTGAATAGTGTACACGTCTGATTTATGTTTAGTGTTTTGTCATGTCCAGGAGGACATCATTTTAAGTGGGGGAGTATGTGAGACACAAAACTAGTACGGCATTTCGTGACTAAGTCTTTATGTAAATATTAGAGTGTGTGACGAAATGTTCATGTAACCAGATAGTAGTTTTGTAACCAGAGATATATAGGGATATATTCTTACACACATGTACTGAGCATAGATCTCAAAGAAAGAAGCAGTAAATATAAGTTCCAGCAAAAACGTGTCAACTATTGGTTCGAACGGGATCAAAAGTACCGTGTGTAACACAGAGAACTAGGAACGAGAGAGGAGGAGGAGTCTTTTCGTACTCGCCACGGGAACCCCAAGGAACAAAAAAGAGCTAAGGAGATACCTGCGCTAGAGGCTAGGGGATATTCACCTATGATAAGAGGGCTATGGGCCAAAATGTTGACCTCCAGGCTCTCAGAAATGCGTCTTGCGTGATTGCTCAACTCAAAATGTTCAAATTTTCTTTTGTGAATACTCCTTGGAAAGTCTGTGATGTTTCTCTTGGGTATCCAGCACAAACCATATTAACTGTTACCTGAGTGAGAAGGGGGTGTTTACCACAACACATAGCCTGGATCATGAATGCGTTAATATCGAAGCATGTTTTTGTGGTAATTGATGAACAATTGTAATATTGTTTTCATGCAGGAATCGACATCACCACAAGCACCAGATGAACCACCAGCCGGTCTTGATATTCCTTTTCTATACCGGGTAAGTAGTGGGAATTATGATCCATCTATCCCATCCCATACATCCTATTCGTCTATTTTATCCATACCTACTAACTATAAGTTCATCTATCTCATTCAAAACATTTCATTTGTCTATCCCATCCATTCACTCTACCCATTCATTTACAACACCCATCCATCCCATTCCACACATTCCATTCATCTATCCATCCATCCTATCCAACCATTCCCCCTTCCATTCACCTACCAAACATAACCCATCCCATCTCTCCTTATAGTTAGACATTCAATCGCCCATTCGCACATTTTTCGTTGGAACATTTTTTTATTATTATTGCGTTAAAGTTTCAAAATACTGTTTGTTTTGTCGCCATATGTAGGTTCGTGCTACTCACAAGTATGTAGCCGAAGATGACGACGAGTTATCGTTCGAGAAGGGCGAAATCATTTACGTCCTTGAATTCGATGATCCCGATGAACAGGTTCGTTAAGTGTAGATAGCTTTCCTTTTCCAACTTAGTGTCCTTTATTCCTTCTCTCTCTCTCTCTCTCTCTCTCTCTCTCTCTCTCTCTCTGCCTTAATTGTAGCCCATTTACAATCCATTCCCATCTTCTTGTGTTTTTCTTCCTTCTTAAGTTCATATTCCCTGATAATGCATGGTTCTGAATCCTCTTAGTTACCGTTACTGTTCCACAAGCGTAACACATTATCTAGAATATCTCAAAATTAAAACTCTGATCACACAAAATTTATTATAATTTGTTTCAATAGTTTACTGCCCTGCGAAAAGAATAGAACATTTCCTGTTAATCCTCGTAGTACTCTTTACAACAGATACTGCGTAGTTGTTTGTGGGACAATATTTTAATTCCACTGGGAAAACAGCTGCAACGGTGATTGGTTTTAAAGGGCCGATAGCTCGGACACATACATTCTAAAATTACGAAAATGTTTTTTGTTCTATTGAAACCTACGTACAACTTATCAGATTTTTTTCCCATCCAGGATGAAGGATGGCTGTTGGGCATTATGGAAACGTCAGGACTAAAGGGTGTCTTCCCGGCCAATTTCACTCAAATAATTAAAACTTGACACGCGTCACGCGACAACTCCCAGTATTAGGTGTGTGTATGTATCTTTTTTATTATTTTACAATCTTCAAAACAATATACAGCGCTCTCGGGACTTCAAAGGCTTTTACTTGACTGTTCTAAATAACACAGGCCACTAGCCATTACAGAGGTTGAGGAAAAGACTGGGCCGAGTTGGCATTGCAGTGAATTGTGGGACGGTTTAGGGTTAAAAAATTAACGCCTTGTTTGAAGTGTGCCCAAAACAGGCCCACAATGCACTGCAATGCCACCTCGATCCAGTCTTTTCCTCAACCTCGGAATGGCTATTAGTTTGAAGTAATTCAGTCTCCGACCGATTTTTATTTTTAGTCAGGCCATTCTAAACAGCTCCTTTCATGTAATCTCTTAAAACAGCGGTTATCAGAACACACGACACACAGATCCTTGAAGGTTTTCCTGTCTTCCACACGTTGTAATCTATATTTGGTTGTTTTGGACCAAATGCTAGCAGCTCTAGTTGAAGAGCAGCGGAATAATTCCTTTTCACTTTGACAAATACCGCTGTGACACTTGAATGCGGACTCGTTCGTACAGGTTTAGCCTCATTTGCAAGCAAATCATTCGCCAATCGAAAGTCAAATAGCTAGCTTATAGACGAGTCAGTCTAAACCTGTATAGACAAGTCTTTGGTCATCAAGAACAGCAGTATGCAATGGAATTTATTGTCTTATCCAAGAAAATGAACTCCGCTGTCTATCAAAAGGTCTATCTACTCGAAGTCCATTCGTGGTTTTTATATTAGTTTTTAACCATTGAGTCTATTGAGACATTGATGTTGTACGCGAAGATTTTTTAACCTATATTATTCCAATCTTGTCGTGGCCCTTGGAGTCCATCTCAAGATTCAACTGTTCTACTACTACTGCTCTTCCCAGTAGCTCTAGGCAGTTGGGATTTTTTTATCACCTTCGTAGCCACCACATGATGCCAATGTTGTACCACGTGGACAAGTTTTTTTTAACACCACGTGACCGAAGTGCAGTTTTTATCAAGTGGTGTACAAAAAAACTTGTTCGCTTGGTAAAACATAGGCATCACGTGGTCAATTTGAAAAGCACTTGTGGTTAACATAACAGACGCTTGGTCTACTCTACGGAAAGAGTAGTAAACCCACTCCTTAGCTAGCCCTTCTAAGAAGGATCCTCGCTAGTAAACATCACGTTTGAGAGCTCTTAGAAATTTTGTCATTTTTTTCCAGCATGCTGTTGCACGGCATCACAAATATGTAACTAGGGGAGAGAGGTGTGTACCATCGCTGTTCGGGCTGAAAGTCGCAACCATGCACTCAAGATTAAAGGGATATTTCTTGGCCCCTGAAACAAATTAGTGACTAACATTCCAAGTAAAACAAAAGAAAACAATGGAATTTTGGCCCGATACTATGAATTACGTTGACTATCCTTTCACGTGTGTCATGCAACGACAAAATATTTAAAAATCCAAGAATTTTAGCTATTTGAAATCATGGAAATATATAAAATACTATAGCCTATTCAAATTATTTGGTAAAAGAAGTTTTAAAGAAAGGATAGATACTTTAGAATTTAGTTAAAAAACAGTGTATTTTATCTAATAGTTTAGCGTACACTTGTATATAAGATTAAATTGGGTGTGCTAATATTAGTGCGTGCAATGCTACTGATCTCTAACAAACTTCTTCAGAAGTCAAATTGATGAACTATAAGGGACTCTTTCACTTTGGGCATATATTTCGTAATTCAGACCAAAGAAATTATACCAAACGGGGTTGGAAATAGTAAAAAAACAACATTATGTCCACATTGAAAAGCGTCTATCGTATATCGTACTTCTTTCTTAATTTCCTTCTAAAGTTTTAGTGTCTAGTAAGTCTCAAGAAAGTAATAGTATGGATAGCCGCCATGTTGGATGAAGAAAATATGAAATTTCTCCACCGGTCATGGCGGCGCTGTAAGTGACATCAAATACAGTGGAATAAACATTACTGACATGTTTTTTTAGAGTTGCTTTTGGTGTTTCTGTGACCCAGACAAGAAAACCAGATCATAGTCGCCATGTTGAATGACAAAATTATTAACTCCCTTCAACATGGCGGTGCTGTACGTTTGAAATGATGAGTCGTCTTGGGTTTCTGTGAGCCAGGCGCAATTCGTCATCTTGCTACCATTCAAATTTACCATGATCTGAGTTCATGGATGCTTTGATTGACAGAAGCCAAAAACTTAGACTTCTAGAAGTTGAGGAACACACAGAAACATGAAAACAGGTCTAGCAGGGTAACTTCTTGCGATAGAGTGGTTTCACATCAGCCATGTATAAGGGCAGCAAAAATGCAATGTTTTAAATAAACTTTTTCTGCTGGCGAACATGGTGAATTATGGTATATCTTTGGTGCAAACATCTTTTATTTTCATCATGCCTTAGGTTGTTGGAACCTAAGCTATACCACAATGCATCCTGTTTATGGAACTCAGAAAAGGCATATGACAAGGGATTTTATTTACCCAAAAGAAAATTCCTGTAGTTTTGCGCAACAACATGTCTGCCGTCAAACCCCACCATAATCTACGAATATATTAAATTTTAACCAATAGTAATTTATCTCCTTGACTATAACATTAAACTCTCACTGTTATCAAATATCTTTATTGGTAACTTAACCGGTTTTGTTCAAATCTACAATATTTTTTATTTCTAACTGTAGTCCATATTCGCTTATTTCATCGAATAGAGTAAAATAATCGTAGATTCTTGTCATTTTATTACTAGATTTTTTAAATAAATTTTATCTAATTGAATGTTTCCTTGTCTGTTTTACTATACAGTTATTTAAAGAAAAGGTTGGTGAAGATTTTGTTGTATGCTGGATGTTGCATACCAAGCCCGAAATGCGCTATGGGTGATGTGAATGCCATCAGGTCACACTGAGCGAAATCATCTTCTTTATTAACGCTTAACTTGTCTTCACGTTTTTCCAGCATAATTTCTTCTGTGCCGATATTATTTACATACGAATGTAACATATTTCAAGCTTAGTATACACCATGCAACATGCAAGCAAAACCTTCATCAACTTGTTTTTGAAAAAGCTGTATACGAGTCTGTCACAACCTCTAGCTCGTTATTTATTTTTTCGTGTTTTCTTTTTTTTTTTTTTTTTTCCCTCCCTTTTTGTTAATTTATCATTAGCCGAGATCACCTGACTGTCTCTACACTGCTACCCTGGTATCTCTCTTCAGTACTTCCAAGTTTCCTTATTACCATGGCCAAGAGGCGCTGGAGGGAAACATCCTACTGCACCCAAGATATTATGTTTCACAAAACGTTTTTTTTTGACTTATAACCATTAAATTTATAGTTAAGAGAAACTTTTCCATAGAGAGAGGCCTTTTGCTTAGGAGGCAGCACACTAACCAACCAAGCCACACTTGCTCCTTAAAACAGGTGTGTTAGGTCACTGAGTTTTCAAACTAATGGTCTTTTTGCTTAGGAGGCAACACACTAACCAACCAAGCCACACTTGCTCCTTAAAACAAGTGTGAGGTCACTGAGGATCAAACGAATGGTCTTCTTGCTTAGCAGGCAAGACACTAACCAACAAAGCCACACTTTCTGCATAAAAAAAGTGTGTGAGGTCACTGAGGATCAAACTAATGGTCTTCTTGCTTAGCAGGCAAGACAGTAACCAACATAGCCACACTTTCTCCATAAAGCTAGTGTGTGAGATCACTGAGGATCAAACTAATGGACCTCTTGCTCAGCAGGCAAGACAATAACCAACCAAGCCACACTTGCTGCTTGCATTCCGTTGAGCATGCGAAGCAAGAGTGACAAGACTCTTCAGAGGAGAGCGACCCGGCATGAGCTTGAAAAGTTTGTTATCATTCGATTATCAAGTCTGCCAAATTCTGATTGGTTGAAGCAACTACAAATAATTGCGCACAAATAATCCTAGTGTTGTCATGCGCAGTGTAAAAACTCGTTTTTCCCGCAAATAATGGTCTGCGCATGTGCATTAACGACCACTGATTTATGTGCGGCACATGTAATCTTTCGGAAGAGCACGTCGAAAGTACTCCTGGAGGAAAAGCTAGCGACTGTACGAAAATCACCTAACAATCCATCGAATGCTTACTTACGCAATAATTACTTTGAATTGTTTAGTACTTCATTCATTTATTCTCTGTATACCTTCTTCTTGTATGCTTCGAGCTGCTGGAAGTACGACTGTGGCGGCCATCTTTGATGTGTCACGTCCTCTTTGTCCTTGGGCTTGAGCAGGGCAAGGTCTTCATGGGACTCGAAGTCTGGGAAGTTGGTCTTGATGGTGAACACACACCACTTGGACAGCTGAGTTGCGTTGTGAGCCTGGAAAGAAACAACGAAACAGGTTGCAGGTCGTAGAGAGTTTGAGGAGAGCATCGTGGTTGTAATTAAGGTTGGCGTGGCGGTAATGCACTTGCCAATCAACTCTAGAATTTCGGATTTGATTTCTAGACTCGGCATCAGAAGAGTTTGTTAGGTCTCTCCCTTATTGATTCGAGGGTCTTTATCGAGGTTCCCGATTTCTTCCCTCCGCAAAATCTGACAATTTAAAAGTTCAGTTTGACTTCTTTGAGTTAGCCGTGCCCTGATATAGATCAGCCAAGAGGTTGCTTCAGGGTTCGATCACTTTGAGTTAGCCGTGCCCTGACATAGATCAGCCCAGAGGTTGTTTCAGGGTTCAATCTGTGAGTTAGCCGTGCCCTGACTTAGATCAGCCCAGTACGCTGTTTCAAGGTTCGATCTGTGAGTTAGCCGTGCCCTGACTTGGATCAGCTCAGAGTTTGTTTCAGGGTTCAATCTTTAAGTTAGGCGTGCACTGACTTTGATAAGCCCAGAGGTCGTTTCAGGTTATTGATATAAAATGTGAAGGCCTTTTTAAAGTCCCTTCCAGCCATCAGTGGATAGTCCTACCTGTGCAAGGAGCAATGTCTCGATCACATCGCCACAAGTTTCGTTACTCAAATGCATTCTTTGCCTCATTTCCGTCTTCAATTTTTGCGAAATGGAGAGCTCACAAAGTGAGCGCAACCTCGGAAGACAAAACTTATCACTCAAAACCAACAGCTGCCTGCTGTCTGTTGGGAATGTTGGTAAGGAATCCGTGTACAGATACTCTAACATCGCAATGAAGGCACTCGCAGATGCGTCACAAATATGAACCTATTAAAAAGAACAGTACAAAAATGGGACACTTTATTTTGGGCGTAATCAGTGTTTTTCTAATTCACGTATCGTTCTCACTGAGATTAATATTCTTATAGAAGCTTTGCATCGATGGATGGCAGCCATGACAGAAGGCACAACTTCGGCCTCCTGTCATGGCTGCCATTAGGAGATGGTGCCAAGTTTCTATTAGCCCAAAAAGGTTGTTGGAACCAAAGGTGAATTAGCAATAAGGGATAAATCATAGACGGAAAAGAATTACAGTTGTACCTCTATTAAGCGGACACCCTTGGGATCTTGTCTGTCTCCCGCTTTGACAAGATTCCTGCTTTTATATGCTTAATAAAGTAGGGGTCCGCATTCTAAACATAAATAATTAAGGTGTTTAAATTGGATTCTTCCACTACAATCTATAACGCTTGCTGATTACTTAATATATAGTTACCCTCCGTTTTCTTGACGAGACAAATAAAAAAGAATCACAATTCATTCCAGCTATTCTTGGTATCCGATCTTAGAATGATCTATCTCCTATCACTTTTGGTCTTTGGCTCCGACAACCTTTTTCTTAGGTGCGTACTTTGTTATAAAGCTCAAATGCATGACTCTACTGTACCTCATTGGTGCTGCTTTCCTTAAATCCTCCACCCAACATGGCGGCCAACACATCTGACCTCGCCATCAGCACAGCCTTGTGACCAAAAACCCTTGTTCCCTCAACAACAAAAGTAACATCTGCAAGTAGAGGTTTATTGACGAACAACTCCTTTGCTACCACATTCTTGTTCTCTTTCGCGTTCTCGCAAGCATTTTTGTTTGCATACTCTTCTTTCTTCAATGCGTTTTCACAGCACTCGGCCAGCTCTGGGAGCGCAGCAAGTTCAGCTAGTTCTGAAACATGTTTGATGACTCTTTGTTGGGTTTCTGGGTTACTCCTAAATTCCAACGTGTATAAAAAGTCCAACACGTAGGCAAACGCTTCCTGGAATTCCCACGTCAAATCGAGTCGCATAACGTTTATATCATTTTTAGTGACTTCTTGGGGGAGCGATTCTCCTTGGCATTTTTTCGGATCCTTAACTGAGTGGTCATGTGATACAAGCAGATCCCTAAAAAAGCTGGAGCCCATACAGAGTACCACTTTATGTGCCTTGAATAATTGGGTACCGGTCGAGTAGGCTAGAGTGATATCTGAATGGCAGTAACTGGTTAGGAGTTTTCTCATATCTGAGGCGTAGGTTGATGGTAAGACTGTAATCGTGACTTCATCAGGACCTATATAAAATTAATTAAAAATTCATCATTGTTTAAATAGTACTTTCAAACTCGGTTAACCAGACCCCTTTCGTTCATAACGCAAGAGCGGGTCAAGGGAAATACCTCAGTATTGGATTTTGTAATGACGTCTGACCAGATTTTGGAGAAATGGTTAAAACAACGTATAACGTCATGTTTTCAGTATCCTCAACGACAAATTCGGCGGGTCTCTCGTGTGAGCCAACTATGTTTGAGGGAGTTTACACCACTTGGTCGAGAGGGGTCTAGGTTAGGTAACCGAGACTATACAGCACTGTGCAAATGCGTAACCAATCTCGTACCCAGTGTCCTCGGGTTTGATGGTCAACCCTTTGACCAAAAAGGGCACGACATTACGGGTACGAGATAGATGCGTAGCCTGGATGAAAACGTGTGCGCATGCGTGCTTTTTGTCTTGTCTTTTTTCAAGAACGGACGTTTGGTGCTTAGTGAGAAAAGAAAAACATGTTTTTCTCGACTATGTTTTAAGGATAAACATTAATGCTGCTGATTGAGCCCAAAACAGGGTTTTCTTTTGTTAGATCGACCAATATGGCCGCCAAGCTTCTCTATCTGGGCCCGGTTGTACGAGGCCGATGGGTAAATCTTATCCAGTGGATAAATTTATTGGATAACAGTATCGACCGGATAGCGCTATCCACTAAGGCTTCGTACAACCGGGCCCTGTACTAAGTAAACTAAAACAAACCTGGATGTGGAAGCAAGGGAGGCTCCAAGTCGTAATCAACCAGCTTAGTTGGTGTGGTTTTTCTATTTTGAAAAAGCTTGAATCTCTTTTTTCCTCTTTCGGATTTTCGTTTTTGAACTGCTCTCCTCAACGCTGTGGCGATAGTTTCTTGAACGCCTTGGCCGGTCCTTGCGCTGTTTTCACAGTAGACTGTCTCTAGTCTGGTGGCAAGTTCGGTACCCTTTGAAGGGCTAAGAAGATGCTGTATTCTACTTGACAGTAGAGTAAGAAACATTATGGCAGCCTGTTAATAATTTATTATCATAACTAGCATTGTGGTTCATTTTGTCCGCCGCCATCTGCCAATCAGAAATTAAAATAGAAAAATAATTTATCCAGGCAATGATACCGAGAGAAACCACTCAATTGTTTAGCTTGCCGAAATTTTTTTGTTTTGTTTTTCTTTTCTTTTCTTTTCTTTTCTTTCGTTTTTGTTTCTTTTTTTGGTTTGCTTTTTGCTAGCTGACGTCTTTGCATGGAGCTCCCACCATTTTTTTCCTTTTCACTCATTTGTTTATTTTTCTCATGCTTTGTTTTTCATTTTCTTTAATTTGCTTTCCCATTCACTCTCTTTTTTTTTTTTCATTTTTATAATAAATACTTTATTAAAACAAAGACGTGTCACTTTACAATATACAGATATACACAAAAAGCTATACATAACATTTTCGGTCTCTTTTCCTTATATTTCTTATACACGTTTTCACTCTCATTATTCTTCTCTTTCATTCTCATTAAAACTATATCGGTCACGTATCTCAGAATGAGCTGAATGGTATGTGCCCAGAGCCTATCTACCTAAGCTCAAACTTATAAATAATAAATAAATTTTTCACTCCCATTCCCTCTCATTATTCGTCCGTTTCATTCTCATTTAAATTATATATCAGTCACGTATCTCAGTATGAGCTGAATGATGCCCAGAGGAGTACCGGTGGCGTGCGCTGCTAATGCGCCGCCTCTCACTAATGCGGCCCGAGTTTGAGTCCTGCCGATCTCGATGTCGTATATGAGTAGAGATGTTTGGTGGTTCTCTCCTGTGCTTCGAGGGTTTTTCTCCGGGTTCTCCGGTTTTCCTCCCTCCTCAAAAATCAACTTCTAAATTCTAATTCGATCTTTGGGCTTTCACTTAGTTTGGAGCCTAGCTCTTTTGTTATTGTCCCACGCTGTGATACATCAGCGAAAGCTTTGTAGAGCTTAGTAAGCTTAAAAGCACAAATATAACATAATGGGTGAATTTAGAATAATTAGCCCAGCGAATATGCTTTTTGGTTTTCATTTAAATAACAACCTACCAAAACCGTCTGCTTCTGTCAAAATGCAAATTATATTCGGCTCAAGTTTAATTAATGGTTTAACAAAAATGGTTTAAACATTGGTATTATTATATATATATCTATGTTAGCATATTGTCATTAATGATATATATGTTTTTACAAACGGCTGAAAAATTATACATATTTATCTTAATACATTTATATAATATATAATATAAAACGCGAACGCTTTTTTTTTTTTTTTAAATTTTCCTACTGCATAAACGCACGTACGAGTAAGCTAAGGTTAAAAGTTATAGATCTTTATTTATCGATGAAACTTAATATGTTATCGCATTTTCCAACACGTTTTATCCATATAAGTCATTAAAGATATTTGAATGGCGTACGATAACATTAGAGATATATTAGAGATATATTTTCACCTTTCAACCGTAAAAAGCATAAAAAATTTTGTTTAAATGACATAAGATATTAATAAAAATACATTCGAGATGTATTGGGATTTCTTAAAGCCTAACATTATATGGTTTTCGCCACTACTTATCTCGTCGAAATTGTTGGCACTATATTATTGTCGTCCTTCTCTAACCGTGAACACTCGAGTTTATTTTATTTGTTCCTATTTTTACTTTCTCTTTTATCATTTCATCTCCTAGAATAGCTTTTATAGACTTTCAATACATGCATCTCGAATCCTATATTGTTTTGGATTTGGTTGACTGAAATTCGGGTGTTCAATTCACAGTTTAGAGTACTACGACAGTGACCTGTACGTCATCTAGATCTTCGATATTGCATTTGTATGATCATTTAAGTCCTATCAATTAAACCGTTTCATATCATAGCTGTTATGCATTTTTATTTCTGCCTGAGCTTAATTAAATGTAGCTGTAAATTAACTCTCTTTTAAAATAAGATATATGTATCATGGCGACATGTTTTATTCAAGTAAGCCGTTGACCATTTTGAATCGTATAAAATAGAAACACGTTTTCATTGTTTTCCTGTATTTCACTTTACCCTTTGTTAGCTTTCTCACCAACACCAAACACAATTTTCCTATTTACTGAACACTCGGGGGGAAAATTCACTTTTTTTTTTCTAATAATATATTTTTTTCTTAACTGTGAACTGACACTCGGGGGAAAATTCACTTTTTTTTCCCCTAATAATATATATTTTTCTTAACTGTGAACTGACGGCTCTCGTTTGCCGTTTTCTTATATAACATTTATCACAAGGAAAGGCTTTTTTTATCGGGGGGAGGGTTGGAGAGGGGCCGGGTATTCGGAGGGCCAAGGTTCATCGATAAAAACTTGAACTTTCCGGCGTAGCTAGAGGGCTAAACCTTTATATTTTGACGAAAGCTGCTTCCTTGTTGCCTAACTTCAATGTTGAACTGATTTTAATAGGAGAGTCATATTTTTTTACGAAGTAAGGGGGGGGGGGGGGTGGGGGGGTGAGGGGGGGGGGGCTATATTAGTACAACCATCTCTAAAAAGCTGGCTATGAATAATCTCTAATAATATCTAGTTAAGAAAAAGTTCTTGAAAAACTAGCGTTGCATTTCAGAAATGACACCACGCATTGAATGAAGATTTATTGATATTTTCGCAATTTTACACGTACCGTTTAACACGTAAAATATTTCGTAAATTTAGAGTTATAAACTAAATGGTTCAAAACTCTTTGCAGCTGCTTACAGAACCGAAATTTATGAATTACCTTTATATATCAGGAAATGAGCTTTAAAGGTTGCTGAACAAAAAGCATCACTTTTCTTTTGATTCAACTCTGCTGTCGAATCATGTCAGCTAATGGACTGACAGTAAATGACGGACTATTCTTTTATTCAAACTTTTTTTGTAAATGCTTTATTAATGTGTTTTAATTAATTTTTGCTTTTGTTATTCATACGCGACCTCAGAAATAAGCACTTCTGTTTAGCTCGTATACAAAAAGGAAAGGCTTTGGTCGATAACATTTTAATTTCTCAAACGAATCTAGCATGAATGAACTCAAAGCTACCAGTAGATTGTAAATTCACTACCAGATATAATAAATGATATATATAGTCCTCGCCGCTTAGTTTACTACGTCTTTTTATCGTGACGAGTTTTGAGCCATTTACAAGGGAGGGAATTTTTAAATAGCAAATCAATTAGCACTAAAATATCAGTGAAAAAAGAGATAAAGGATCTTACCCTGTTGAGCGGAGGTCGGCTTTGTTCCCGACCACGATCAAAGGAGTGCCTGCCATGTAGTGTTTCAGTTCTGGCGCCCAAACCGTAGAAATGTTTTGAAACGAGTTTGGACATGAAATATCAAAACAGACCAAGAAAACATCGGTATCCCCGTACTCCAAAGGACGCACTTTGCTCAAATCGAAGTCATCGGACGATCGCATAGTACAAGTATCCCAAAACGTAACCACATATACTTCTTGGTCAATCGTAGTGTTTATCAAGTAGGAATCTAGTACTGGAGGAACTGACGTTGGATCCAAGCGATTATCGTCGTCTGATGAAGAGTTTTCACAGTATATCCGAGCTAATAAAGAGGTCTTGCCAACACTAGGGTCCCCAACCACTTTAACTTTCAAGGATCGCATCTTCTATACTTTACAGTATCCGATTTAGATAGCACGGTTTAAATCCTGTTCAATTCTTCCCAGTATTTACCGAGTTCGTAATGAATACTCTTTACTAGGGTCTCTCTGGCATCAAGTCTGACTGATTTTCGAAAAAAAAATTAATTCCGCGACTACAGGCAAAGTTGATTGGAGCCTTTAGGGCCAGGTGGAATAGTGGGAAATAATCAAGTTGACAGTAGACAAGACGAACTTACTTCCTACTCTTATGCTCACTTCAATCTTTGTATTGTTTGAAATTATTTTATTCCAAAAACTTGTGGATTCAGAACACATTTGAGTTTTATTTTTGTTTTCGTGGTATCAATTAACACATGGATTAAATAAGATGATCTGTCAAGTGCTTAATTATTCAGTCATTCGCATTCGCAAGTAGCTTTGTTTTGTCACGTTATTGCGAATTCGTTGCGTGACAACGAAGAAAATTATTTTTATGAGGAAAAAGATTAACGATGCTGTATAATTAATCAGAGTATATGTTATTATTGAAATAAATTTTATTCGACCAAAATATAGTCTCCTAAACAACCGCTATTATTGTCGTCACGCACTAATTCTTCGATTACACACGTTACGCAGCGGAGGAAACTATGAAATTATGTGCTATTTTTCATACTTAGATAATATATTGCGTGACACTACGGAAAAAATCATTAGTCGATGACCGAGTATGACATCATCGCTGCGCTGATTGGCTGGTTATTTTTAACTACTTGTGTCTATAAAACCATGATCACTTAATCTATGAGTACAGAAAACTTCAAGGCAGTAGAACTGCTTTCGAGAAAAGTATTCTTTTATCAAAGAAAATGCAACATTTTAAGGTAGTGGTTGTTGGAGACGGAGCTGTTGGAAAATCTTGTCTGCTTATTGCCAGCCAAACTGGCTCTTTTCCTTCTGAATATGTGCCTACGGTGTTTGATAATTACAGTGCAAGCAACATTCTCGTTGATAATCGTGCTTGCAGTGTTAGTTTGTGGGATACAGCCGGGCAGGAAGACTACGATAGGCTAAGGCCGCTGTCTTATCCTGATACGGATGTATTCTTGGTTTGTTTTGATGTATCAAACAGAAATTCGTTTGAGAATATCGAGCACAGATGGATACCTGAAATTAGACACTACTCTGCTGACTCTGCGAATATTTTGGTAGGAACTAAGATAGATCTAAGGTTAAACGCTGCTAAAAACTCCAGGTAAGCAAAATAAGGAAGGGAAATTATAGACAGAAATCTTTGAATCGATAGTCATTTTTTTTTGTACTCTATCAATATTTTGGCTATTGTATTTAGAATGCTTGCAAGATTTAGGAAGAACGTAAAGTCTAAAAGGCCGGGTATTTTGACTTTATTTTTGAACGAAATAATGTTCCGAATAATCTAGTAACTGAGAAGAGAAATCTTATTGGGGTTAATTCATCAATTATTTCCTATATTTGTTCATTACTATACTCACTCGCTCGCTCAAACAATCACAAATTAATTCATGCATGTATTCATTCATTCCTTCCTTAAAAAAGGACATTGACTTTTTTGTATATAAAACATGTCGATTTTTCACGAAATTTCACAACCAACTTATTCCAATACGTCCATTTTTATGTTTGCTTTGTTGATGTATTTAACGTAATAATTTAGTTTTCCTGCGTCAAATCACTAGATCTCCCCAAGACTATGTGACGTATGAAGAAGGCAGACAACTCGCTGGTAGACTCGGTATCTCTACCTACTTGGAATGCAGCGCTCTCACCCATGAAGGGATCGATGCAGTCATCCCTACGGCTGTGCGTACAGCCGTTCGTGAAAACTCCGGCTCCAAAAAGGAATCATCCCACTTTTGGTTCCTTGGCAAAAAGATATTCTCTGGAAAGAGTGATTCCAAATCAAATGAGCCGCGACCGCCAGTCATGCCACCTGCAGGTTAGAGTCAATTCATAATCCAATATGGCAGGCATGTTGGAGATAATAACACAAAAGTATACCTCCGATATATACTGGCCATGTTGAATCTAGTTAAAACAAACTTATTGTTTCCAATATGGTTACTTTGATTTACAGGTAATTAATTAAGGCGCTGAAATACGAGACACAAAAACGTCCAACTTGTCGCGCAGCATTGTTGCGGTGTGATTTCTAAAACAATGTTGCTCCTTTTACATCCCATCTATCCAACTTGTTACGCAACAAAATCTTGTTGCGAAGAGTAGAACGTAGATCAACTTTCTGCAACAAATTTGCGATTTGTTGCTCGTTTTTCATCACTCGTCCAACTTGTCACGCAACATTTTATGTGCAGAAGCGGCCGCCATCGTGAATTATGTACCTTGTAGCCAATCAGCGCGCAGAATATCACCTTGATAGTCCCGACTTGCAACATTAGATTTTGTTGCGTGACAAGTTGGATAGATAGGATGTAAAACGAGCAGCATTGTTTTCGAACTTGCACCGCAGCAATGCTGCGCGACATTGAACGTTTTTGTGTCTCGTATTTCAGCGCCTTTTAAAAAAACATACTTTAAAATCTCTATTTTTGCGTTCTCAAAAGAAAAAAATCATCCTATCAATTAATTAACAAATTAAAAATCAATTAAAAATAAACTAAAAATAAATATATACAAATGCATTGTAAATTTGTTTCTATTTTTTACCAGGACTAGCACCACGGATTGAAATCACAACATCAACATTTGCAGATGAATGGCGTGAAGTTCTTACTGGTCAAGACACGAGCTGTACTGATGTCAAGTTTATCGTTGCACCGGACAACTTCGTGCTTCATGCTCACAAAGTCGTCCTCACTTCATCGTCAGCCATCTTCAAAGACATCTTCACAAGCCCTAAAAAATCGAACCAGGTTTCCAAAAGGTATTCCCAGCTGTTTGAAGAAATCAAATGAATTCATAACAAAGCTTCGAATAGGGAATTGAATTATCTAAATAATCTAAACTTACCAGATTCAGTTATGGACGAGACAAACGAAAGCGAATGTGTCGAGATAACGCTAAACAAAAGCATCCACTTTGATGTCTTCATGAGGATCTTAGAATTTCTCTACACTGGTTTACCGGGATTTTCTGAATCAGAAGACGCAGAATTCGTACAGGAAATCAAACAAACAGCCGATATGTTTGGTTTAGACTGGCTAAAACAAGTGTGCGAAAATAATCAAAGCAACGAAGCGTTTCTTAACCCTAGTATCGGAACGTGGTTGAACGATGAAGTCGGCTCCAACATGAAGCGACTGTTTCTTAATAAACCACAAATGAGTGATGTGAAGTTTCGTGTAGTAGTATAGGGAATGGGGGTTCCAGCGCAATCTCAACACGGGGTAAGACCCGCGTCAAAAATCCACCTACGGACGACCCCCACTCCAAGTGTGGTTGAGGGTAACAGCGCACTTAAATATGTTAGTCTATATATGGAGTGCGAAGAATGTAAGAGAACTTTTAAGAAAGAAGCGGATTTGAAAAAGCATTTGAAAATGAAGACGAAGTGTATGAGCAGTTATGATTGTGGACGTGGTAAGAAGTTTGAGACTAAGGTTAAATTGTTTTGGCATTGTCAGGACTGTGAGTACGACTACGACGACCTAAAAAGTGCTTGGTATTAGGTATAAAATATTTCCTATTATATAGATGGAATCCCAAAGCAACTTCAGCACGGTGTCAATACCCGGTAACGGTGAGATTGACGTTAGACAGTTTTGGCGTCAGTCAGAAAGGAAGGTTAAAAGGACTCTCCGAAAAGGTATAGAAGAATTAGGAGCCCTGAAAGCGAGCATAATGGTAGAAGTAAGTTTGTCAAAAGACGAGGTAATGACGACAGCAATGTTGCGATCAAAGTCGTTAGTGATATTAGAATCCACGAATCTGGATAGGTCACTCAGTGAAGCCTTAGAAGCAATAATGGAGTCGCTGTCTAACTACACGAAAGAAGGATCGGGTTGGACAGTAGAGGAGGTTGAAGGAATAGAGATAAGTATAGCCAGGTACGTACCCATACGAGGGGGGAGTTACGTACCGCTACCAACATGGGTAGAAAGGAAGAAGGCTATTGTAAACGTGAAGAATGAAGACAATCGATGCTTTATGTGGGCAATCAGGTCTGCACTGTATCCAGCAGAGAAGGATCCCTGTAGGACAAGTAAGTATCCCACAGATGATTTAGAGTGGGATGGTGTGGAATTTCCCATGCAGTTGATAGACATCCCCATATTTGAGGAAATAAACGATCTAGCAATTAACGTTTACGGAGTCAGAGAGCAGACGATAGTACCGTTAGTTCTGTCAAAAAGTAAAGGAGAGCGCGTACATTTATTCTACCACGGCGGACACTACTCATGGGTTAAACACATTAGCAGACTATTCTACAGACATACTAAGCACAAAGGCAAAAAGTACTTCTGCGACTGCTGCTTGCTGTCATTTACATCCTTAAATACCCTAAAGAAACACGATGAGATCTGCCGCGGAGTCGAAGAAGTGGCGCAACGGATCCAGATGCCCACCAACAAAGAGCTTTCATACGCAGACCATCAAAAGCAGATGCAGGTGCCTTACGTGATATATGCAGACTTTGAAGCGTTGATAACTAAGGAAGAGCAGAAAAGTGGTGCCACGAATAAGGTGGGATTACACGAGATCTGCTCCTTTGGTTACATAGTAGTCAGATCAGACGGTAAAGCAAACCCTCCTGTGATTTACCGAGGTAAGAACGCAGCTAATGAGTTTCTAGAAGCATTGCGAGAAGAGGAGGGGAAGATTAGAGAACAATTAAGACGTCCAAAGAAGATGGAATTTACCAAAGAGAACCAGGAGGCTTTTAACAAGGCAAAAAAATGCCACATTTGCCAACATACGCTTCTTCAGTTTGGAAGACGAGCCAAGAAAGCGTGGGATGAAGATGGAAAGTATCTAGGAGAAGCTCATTTTAAATGCGGGAAGTATGCTAAGAAAGGTGAGAAGCCGGGAAAGCCCTCCACGCACTGCATTCACTGCCACAAAACATTTGTTGAGGATTTCTATGTGGATAAGGTTAGGGATCACTGCCACATCACGGGTAAATACAGAGGAGCGGCTCATTGGAAATGCAATATAAACTTCAAAGTAAATCCAGACATGGAGATTCCGGTGTTCTTTCACAACCTCCGCGGTTACGACTCCCATTTGCTACTACAAGGAACAGACGGCTCCGACGTCAAATGCATACCCAACAACAAAGAGCGCTACATGTCCGTAACTGTGGGTAAGCTAAAGTTCTTAGATTCGCAGCAGTTTATGGCGGACTCCTTAGCAAACCTCGTAAAGTATAACACCAACTTTCCCATTTCCAGTCAATATGGCGCGGAAAGGAAAGGAGTCTACCCATACGAATACATGGATTCCTGGGATCGATTCAAAGAGTCCCTACCACCCAAAGATCGCTTCTACAGCACCCTAAACGAGTCCGGCATAAAGGATGAGGAGTACCAGCATGCGTTAGACGTGTGGGAAAAGTACTCCTGTGAGAACATGGGGGACTACCACGACATCTACCTAAGGTCTGACGTAGTGCTGCTTGCAGATGTTTTCCAAAGCTTCAGAAAGATGGCTATGGAATATTACGGATTGGATCCCGCTAATTTCTACACGGCTCCTGGGCTCAGCTGGAGTGCTTTGTTAAAGAAGACAAATGCGCAGTTGGATCTCCTAACGGAGTACGACATGTATCGGTTTATGGAAGACGGTATTCGTGGCGGCGTATGCGGACCCAGCCGACGTTACGCCCGCGCAAACAACCCCTTAGTAGAGCACGACCCAGAGAAACCAACCACATACATTTACTACCTGGATGCGAATAACCTTTATGGTTGGGCAATGTCACAGTACCTACCTGTGAGAGACTTCGAATGGGATCCAGTGAAGCCGATAGACTTCTACATGCAGGTAGGAAAGGAGGAAGACAAGGGTTACGTCTTAGAAGTGGATCTGGAGTACCCAGAGCGCCTGCACGACGAACAC
This sequence comes from Actinia tenebrosa, assembly GCF_029948245.1. NCBI lineage: Eukaryota > Metazoa > Cnidaria > Anthozoa > Actiniaria > Actiniidae > Actinia > Actinia tenebrosa. Next base: position 13,777,574 of record NW_028292581.1, on the reverse strand, counting down.
AATGAGTTCCCCTTAGCACCAGAAGCGATAGAGATACCATTTAAGCAGCTAAGTCCGCTGCAAAAGCAAATGTGCCCTGGTTACAAACCGTACAGGAAACTAACTATGAACCTGATGGATAAGAAGAAGTATGTGGTACATTACCGCAACCTGCAGTTCTACGTGCGACACGGAATGCGCGTAGAGAAGATCCACAGAGTCCTAAAATTCACGCAGGAACCCTGGATGCGCCCCTACATTGACTTTAACACGCAAAAGCGTACCGCAGCGAAAAATGACTTCGAGAAAAACCTCTTCAAACTGATGAACAACAGCGTGTTCGGAAAGACAATGGAGAACATCCGCAAGCGCGTAAGCGTAAAAATAGTCAGCACCAAAGAGGAAGCAGAAGCATACGTGTCACAGCCAGGCTTCGTTAGATACGTAGAAATGCTGAACTTCTACGTGATTCACATGAAAAGGGCAAACCTCTTACTAAACAAGCCCGTTTACACAGGCTTTACGGTGCTGGATCTATCGAAGCTGCTTATGCATGAGTTCTACTACGATAAGCTTAAGCCAAAGTACGGAGACCGCTGTCGCCTCCTGTACACAGACACCGACTCCCTAATTCTAGAAGTGCAAACGGAAGACGTTTACAAAGACTGCCTCCCCGACATAGACGAGTACGACACCAGCGGTTACCCGAAGGAGCACTTCCTTTACTCTGCGAAGAATAAGAAGGTAATTGGGAAGATGAAAGACGAAATGTTAGGAAAACCCATAGTAGAGTACGTGGGTCTGAAACCAAAGATGTACAGCGTGCTAAAGTTAGACGGCGTAGAAAAGAAAGCTAAAGGCGTAAAAAAGTACGTGGTTAAGAAGGACATTACGCACGAGTCCTACCTCAACGTATTACGAACACGCAAGGAACAGCGGCATAAGATGAACAGCCTGCGCAGCTATGGTCATCAGATACATAACGTCACGCAGGAGAAGGTGTCGCTGTCTGCATTTGACGGTAAGCGATGGATGTGTGATGACGGAGTGCATACGATAGCATTCGGACATCACACGATAAGCAGTTCTTCCATGACGAACCCACGTGTGGGGCCATCGTGAAGATAATACAAGATGGGCTGACCCTTCTTAGCTATTACGCTTCGGATCTGGTAAGTTTCCAAAGACCAATTAGGATCCGTAGCTCTTTTGGATCCTCCTTCTAATTCACCCGGTCCGTAGAGATATCGGACTGTGACATTACCTAATTTTTTTTCATGGGGGAAGACCGCCCTCGAACTTCTGACGTAGGACTTGTGTTCCACGTGTTTCTTTTTTATGGCATCCTTGGGTTTTATTCCCGTAGCCCTGGCCGCCTCGTTGTTCAAAGCCGCGACGACCTGGGGGAGCCTCTGAGTCCATTCCCTGTTGCGCTTGGAGGGATCTTCCAGCTCTTTCCAATACTGGTACCCAAAGAGACGCTCGGCCAAGGTCTTGTTGAATCTTTCGACGATGCTCTGACCCCTGTGGTACTCAGCTTCGGCTCTTCTAATCTTAGTGTCGTGGTCTTTCAGGGTCTTAGTAACCACGCCCATGAACTCTGTCCCCGCATCCACTTGCAGCAGCTTAGGCCATTTCAAGACGCGCTTATAAATCCTACCTAGGGCTTCTGCGACTTCCCCAGAATCCTTGCTGGTTATGGGTTCGGCGTCCTTGTATCTGCTTGCGATATCAACTACGGTCAAAGCGTACCTATAGGTCTTTTTTCTCACCTTATCGTGCGGCAAGAAAAGCAAATCCGCCTGATGAACTTCATTGGGGGCATTTACGGTAAAGCTGGGCCTGGGAATGTACTTGGGCACGGGAAGATAAACCTGCCAGAGGGTTTGTTTTCTTAGCCAGTTCTTAGCCGTTTCTTCTGATACCCTGGCCGCGGTCGCGAGTTTCTTGATGGCCGACGCTCCTCTCCAATAGCCTTCAGGTCCATAGTAAATCCTTTTGAGTTTGTCCTCTACGCGGCCCATTATATGAATAGAATCGCGCTTCGCTTGATTCAAGCGAAGGATAGGACAAGATTGATCTTGCGTCCGTTAAAATCCACCGTCTTTCCGTCCACCTTAATGGTGATGTTTATGCTTTCTACCAAATGAGACAAGTCATAGCTCAAAGAAATGGGAGTGTATTCTACTGGGTCAAATGGATTACCTTTGGGCAGAAACTTGGACATAAGAGAAGACTTTTCTCCATTGCTGTAACTATTGACTAAATCGCAATAGACTTCGTAAGAGGATGCGACTTTCCATTTCACAGGTATGGCTGTGTTGGTAATTGTTTTGCCCGAGGCACATAATAAAGATCCCAATGGGTCAGACTTTCCAAAAGTTACTGAATAGTTTGGCATATTATGTTTGAGGGTCATTTCGTGCGGTAATCCCGTGGTGAGAGTATAACCGTGTTTTGCTAATTCCTTGGCCAGTGTGATTGGCGTATAATGTCCATCGGGCAGCAATACGGCTTGATAGTTAGATCCTCCTGTATGCTCAGTGACTATGCCCCTAATCAGGTTATACCAAGAATTGTACAAAGAGCAACTTATGAGCCGAACCTTATGGGCTTTAATGGGGGGATTTAAATAAGTGGTAAAGTTATTTTTATCGCTTTCCAAAAAGACGATCATTATATTAGATACGCCAAAGCTACGCCTCCCGCCAGCCCTGCGACTCCTACGAAGACCAACTCATTGTCTTTTTGTTTCTTAGAAGGCTGGTAGTAATTCTTGAACTGAGGCTTTCTCATTCTAAAGTCGGGATGCGCCTGCGCATAGAGCTTAAAGGCGTAGTCTGTATTTTCGAAGTTCTTATCCGCCTGCATTTTGTCTTGGTAGTTCTTGTCCAACCAATCCCTGTAAGCTTGTCTTTTTTCATTCCAAGCCGCCACGTCTCGCTGATATTTCTCCAGCGCTAAGTCGTGCCTTTTCCTCTCAGCGTTAGATTCTGCGTTCCTATCACCGCTAACTAATCTATCCAGATATCTACCACCATAATTAGCTCCAGTGAATGCTAAGGCTGCAATAACTCCACCTGCGACTAAGCTAACCATTATATGTTAGGCAGGTACTTTTCCTTCCGTAGGTAATCCTTTACCATGATAGCCCCGCCTACGGCAGCGGTCATTTTAGCAAAATTAGCGAAGCTCTTGCTTGGGTCTTCAGTAAAGTCTTCTTTGAGCACTTTCTTACCTACCCAACCAATACCCGCAACGATGGAAGTAATGATAGCTGCTTCTTCAACAGTTTTCAATAACGCGGTTGACATTATATTACAAAGCGAGAAGGAAAATCTAGGTCGCCGCGGGTGATAAATTTACTCCATTTCAGGGATCTTACTTTTTCTAACCTCCACAGGTGCGTGCACGGGCGCGTGATATGTTGGTGGTTCTACTTTTGGCTTCGTAGCCCGCCATTGTAAGTAAAGGCTGCCTGCTGCTATAGCGACTCCTAACGCGCCGATGACGTACCCAGGATTCCAAAAGGATTCCTCTTCTTTTTCCTCCACCTTTTCCTCCTTTTTTGCCTTGTTCTTTTTATTCATCTCCGCGAGCTTCTTTCCGGCAGTGACTCTGCCTGGAGATTTAGCCTTGGTAATCTTGGTATCTTCTACGGGTGGTTGTTCTTCGGTGCCACTCATCTTATATTAAGGGACTTGAAGGACTTGACAAGTAACTTGATGACGACTTGACAATGACTTGGCAATGACTTGACAACGACTTGACTAAGTACTTGAGGTGACTTGACAACGACTTGACAACGACTTGACTAAGTACTTGAGGCGACTTGATCAGGTACCTCAGCAAGTGCCGCCTGGAAGACCTTTTCGACTTCTCTATCCTTCTTGAAGTCCTTCCAATAGGCACCAAAGGTGCCCGCAAGTTCCTTCAAGTCGACGTGCTGAGCTACGTGAAGTGCCGCAGAGGCGACTGCCATTAACTTACCGCACTTCAAAGACAACCACCCGCAGGTTATCTTAAGTTCTTGGGCGATGACATAGTCCTCGCTTATGTCCTTTCGCAGTTGCTCCACGTCGTCTATGGGCAGCGCAAGTCCGAGAAGCTTGGTGGCCAGCTTAATGGCTGAGTCTGCTACGGCGTCCGTGGTCTTACTTGCAAGGGCAGCCTCATACCTCTTATGGAACTTCTTAACTTCCTCTTCTGACAACTTATTAACCTGCTCATGGGTAAGTTCCTTGCCTATCATTTCTTTACACTTCCCAGAAGACACAAGGATGTTAAGTTGTTCCTTGAGGTTACTTTCATCTAACTGCGTGGGGACTTCATCTAAGAGCTGCTCAATGTCCATATACATTAGGAATCATAGATTCCAACCGTGTAGGGAAACCTCAAAGAGAAGATCATCTTGGAATGTTGGTGCGTCTTTAAATGCCGCATGTATTCGTGTAACTGTTCCTTGCTTATCTCACCGCCGTAGTCGCTTAAGATGGTTTCCAGGTCAGACTTACTGGGCGTATAAAATACTACGAGAGAGCCTATGTTTTCCCTGAAGGGTTTAGAGACACTGGTAAGCTGCTGCGAGAGCAACCAAACGCTGATATTGTCATGCCTACCGCTGAAGGCGAGTTTAACGAGCTCGGAAGTGCGTCTTTTTACGTCGTCCCCACAGGCAATGTCATCCAATATGAGTAAAGTCTGTGTATCTTTAGGGAATTGCTTGTGCCAGAACTTAAGATGGCTGGATAACTCGTTAGGGTCTAAGATATCTACGAAGAAGTCGTCATCTTTCACTCCTATGCCCGTCCAGGTGCGGTTATTCACGTAGGTGGGACAAAGTAGCACGATATAGTCGAAGCGGTATCTAAAGGGTCCTAATAGCTGCTCCACGACGAACTGCGTTTTGCCGCAGCCGGTGGGTCCTACTATCAGAGCATTGCAGGGAATATGGTTCGGATCCATTATATATACGATGGACCCAGTGGACGCAGTAAGAAGGATTGCCACCGACGCAAAAGATAAAAGAGACACCATAGAAATGCAAAGGGAGGAGATAGACCGGTTAAAAGAGCGCGTGCAGGAATTGTACGATGAAATGTGCGGTCTGAAGCGCGCAGAACGGTTTGGTGCGCTGATAACTATGGCAACGTGGGCTAAGGAGTCCGTTAAGGACTTCATGCGATATCCCCTGTAGAATGTTGACAATAAGGTTAAATCTTTGTTAAGGATGCCTGGAAACTATTTCAAAGAGTGTCCCAGAATGTTGACAATAAGGTTAAATCTTTGTTAAGGATGCCTGGAAACTATTTCAAAGAGTGTCTCAGAATGTTGACGTTTAGGTTAAATCTTTGTTAAGACACCCCGGAAACTATTTCAAAAGTGTCTCAGAATGTTGACGTTTAGGTTAAATCTTTGTTAAGGATGTTAAATGGAGGCTAAGATATTGTTAAGTATATATGGACTGCTTGTTGTGTAAGAAGGTGTTCAGCACCAAACAAAGACTTCAATACCACGTTCGTCGCGGCGTTTGTACGAAGAAACCCCTTAGCCGCGCTTGTAAGGATTGCGGTAAGGAATTCAGCACCGTTCAAAAGATGCAACAACATCAGGATAAACGCATTTGTGGGCTTTGTAAGGACTGTAATAAGGAATTCCACAACCCCTTCGAAATGCAGCAGCATCTGAAAAGGGGCGTCTGTAATCGAACCAGACAGTGTAGTTTCTGTAATAAGATACTTAGTAGTCGTCAACGTTTACAGACGCACCGGAGAACGCATGATTATAGGTTTCTCTCCCGCGCTTACGACTTGGAAGGCGTGGATTGCTACCAATGTGCGGATTTGATGTGTCGCTGCCCGCATAAAGAGGATTACTTAAGGAATCGCATAGATTACCATAAGAAGATAGTCCGTACTTTCCCCTCTTTTGAACGCGCCGAAGGCGTTCCGTGGACTAAAAGGGAGTATTGGAGGCAAGAGTGCGATCGTTGTGGTTGTGTTAGAGAAGAGGAACATATCTTCAACTGTCTTAACAAAGATTTAACCTAAACGTCAACATTCTGAGACACTTTTGAAATAGTTTCCGGGGTGTCTTAACAAAGATTTAACCTAAACGTCAACATTCTGAGACACTCTTTGAAATAGTTTCCAGGCATCCTTAACAAAGATTTAACCTAAACGTCAACATTCTGAGACACTCTTTGAAATAGTTTCCACACATACTTAACAAAGATTTAACCTTATTGTTAACATTCTGAGACACTTTTGAAATAGCATTTCTTGGGGCCTTTAATAGTAAGGTAGGGTTTGCGCAAAGAGTCTCGAATCTCATCCTTATTTTTATTTATTATTATTAAGGATAATGAATAATAATAAATAAAAATAAAGACCCCTTTAAAGGGGCCTTGCAGAGTCCCCTAAGTATATGGTAGCCTACTTCACGGCATTCTTTGGGGCGCCCTAATCACCCTTTCAATATATGGACTGTATTACGTGCGAACTACCTGCAGACTGCATTACCCCTCCCAAACCGCGTAAAAAATACACCTGCCTTCATTGCGACAGGGTATTCTCCGAAGGATCCTTTGTGGGGCATTGGTGCTCCGCGGATCCTAAAGCGCAGCGGGCGCTTAACTACAAAGAGGAGATGGAGTAACTCTTCTTTCAATGTCAAACTTCCATCGGCCATTTACCTTACCATAGCTGCGTAAGTGGGTGAATTCCTCGCCCTGAATTACGTACCGCACGCAATCCGGCGCCCAAAGGGAATATTCCTTGCCTTCTAAGTCTTTGAGGACTAACCGTAAACGGTCGATGTCTTCGAAGACGACGTAATTTTTTATTTCGTATGCTTTACCGTGGGCAAGATCACGCCAGTGAGTCAAGCTGAGCTTCATTATACCTATGGAATATCTTTAGGTGCGTTTTCAAAGTGGCGTAGGACTTAAACCGCTTTACACAGCCCTTACAGGGAATACGAATGCCATCCGCGTAATCCATCAGGGCACGGCAGATAATGTCGTAATCGTTGCTAACCATCGTTAGGTAACCATTTACGTCAAGCTGTGAGATTTTTTTGGATTGCTTCGCGGATAAGACGCCGTTTCCTTTTGGGGTTTTCAACTCAATACACAACCCGCGGTATTTCTTATGCGCATTTAGGATTAAAAGGTCTGGCTGGCCGGCTTGGTAGCCTTTTCGCCAGCATGTTATTCGCTTGCTGTCTGAATCTTGAAGTTCGCCAAGACCCGGCGCTATGATGAATTCAGGGTAAAACCTACGTATGTAGTCGACTACCTTTGCATGCAGGTCAGCTTCATTTTCTATCTTAAAAACTAATTTATTCGGGCTGTCAAAGCGTTTGTTCATCGCATATTTACCTGTCTTTCTCAACGCGGGTAGGACTTCTTCGAGGACCCAATCTTGGAATTCTTCTGCCTTTGCCATCTTCGAGGAGAATATCAACTGATACAATCCGGATTCGTTCACATACAGGGAATGTGGGTGTGAATTGGAAGGGAGGCGATTCACCTCCATTCTAAGTTCGCTAAGCCTTACCTTGTATTTATCGCGAACGTGCACCTTAATTGCATCTTTTGGGCGTTCGTAGCCCAATGCGGCCGCTACTTCCTTTGCTTTGAAGTACAATTTATCGCCTTGCACGACTTGCAGTTTCGTACCGTTGCTTTCAAATACGCGAAGCATTGTATATTCAAGAAATATTTTAACATTGACGACTTCATTCCTCAGCCGTCCTAGTAGGCAACGCTTTTCAATTGGTTCATTTCTACGCTTAACTGCGCGTCAGACACGACGAAGACGTAGCAGTTTATTTTATCACCGTCGCCCGCGGAGGCATTCTTGGTGCGTTTGATCTCCAATGTTATGCCATCCTGCGTATTTACTAGACGGAGGCCTTGACCATGTAGGTCTTCGTCGTTAATGGTGCGCATGTCAATCCACAGCGCATACTTATCCTTAAAGAATTCCTCGGGGCTAATTTGGTCGCCAAACTTGCGCATGGCCTCTCTGTACACGTCTGCGGGCTTTATCCCCTGGGAGTAAACCTTGTTTGGAACGCCGTTTATGTTGACCCCCACGTTAGTAATGTTGGGGTTGTGAAAGGCCTCGGAGTCGCGCTTACCGGCTTCGTAGGGTTTGGCAAACACCAGCATTAACCCCGTGAGACTTCTTCGCGGGAGGTTAATGCTTTGGTTGATAACCTCATCCGTCTTATCCAGGAAGCTGAACGTCTTATACATCACTACGTGGTCGTAAAGGAATGCCTTCCCGGAGCTGTATTCCATGCCAGCGCTACGGGCCAGCTCTTCGCTGTACACGGTCTCGTACTGCAGTTCTAAGTTGGTGATAGAATAAGGATCAACAGCCCCGCTAATTGCGCTGTCCATGCCTCCTATGACGTTCGTAGTGTCTGCCAAGGTTACTTCAAACTGTAACTCGGATAACTGTCTGGGGTAATACACGCCATGGTTCGTAATTACTTCAAAGTCCAAAGGTATGACGTACTTGCTACCATAAGCGGTCTTTACCCTTGTTGCGTCTGCTACTGCGGTTGCTCCACTGGAGTCCGTAGGCGCGGGGTTAGTATCGCTGCGAAGCTTACGTAGAATAACGCTTCCAATTCCCTGCTCTATCTTTTGTGCACGGTCAAAGGCTGTTAGCCACAGATCCTTATACGTGGTGTACAGGTCGTACCTATTTAAGTCTAAGAGGGATTCCCCGGCGAACTTGATTCTCATCTTAGAGACGAGGTTCCTACCCACGTTATTGACGGTATAGCGCTTGTCCTTGGTGCTTGGTTGTATTGCTAGGTCAAACCTCAAAGCCAAGGTGCCAGGAACTAAGACTAGGTTATCCGTTAGGCGGGGCACGCCTACGTACAGGGTTTCCCCTGGCTTAGCGCTAGAAGGGGTAAAGGTGACCCGGTGAAAGGTGCGTTCCGCTTTCAGCCCGCCAACCTGCTTAGGTAATACGTTGGGATTTAACTTTGAGCTTATCATATATAATGGAAGTAGAAGGAACGGATTTTGACCCCCTTACCGAAGAAGGCCAAGTCGATATTAACGATGAAGAATTTGATGAATGGACTAAAAACGCGGGGGCAAAGCCTTTGCTTTACGACATGGCCTTGATAAGCAAGTATGGCAATAGGTGGAAAAGCTTCAAGGCAGCCTTGAATCGCATGTGGCAATCAAGGAACCGCGGCAGCCCCGTCCCCGAGTACTTGGAACTTCAAAACACAGACGAAGCAGCCGCGCGGGAAACCGTAGAGTGGGCAATGCAAGAGCTAACGCAGCGCTACGACAACTTTGATGCTGACGACGTAAAGCTTACGGAAAAGGGAAACAAAGTCCTCATAAGCGTCCAAGACTTAAGATTTCCCGACAAAGACCGCTGGACGAAACCACAACCCCTCTTTGATGAGAATGGTGACGTTAGGGGCGACGTCTCAAGATTAAAAGGCTTTCAGCAGGCTACTAGGAGCATGTTAGAAAGGTTGCAAACCCTGAATGAAAAGGTTGCGCTAGAAAAACGCGTCGAGGAACTACAAAAAACGTTAAAAGAAAGGGAGGTAGAATACGCAAAGCAAACTCAGCTAATTGTCGATGCTGAAAAAAAGTTCGGTAACGAAAGAATGGTAGAAATGAGAAACCAGTTGGATAAAACCCTGCGCGAAAGAGATAAAGCACAAAGGGACTTAGAAGAAGCTCAAAGCTCTGGCACCTCAACGGAAGCACTGCGGGAAACGTTGGAAGAAAGGGAGGAGGAATACATGAAGCAAAACCAGCGGCTTGCCGACGCACACAAAAGGGAGGTCGAATTCAAAGATCAAGAAATAAGGGAGTTGGTAGACCAAAGAACCCAAATTCGACGCGAAAGAAATCAAACTCAAAGGGCTCTTAACCTCGCCCTGCAGGAGTTGGATCTAATTAAAGACGATACCGATAACCTACAAACCACCATAGCCGGCTCTTTAGTGGAACGGCGACGGTTAATGGCTGAAATCAATACTAAGGAGGAACAAATCCGGCAAAGAGATCAGGCTATTGAAGACCTGGAGGGGCAAATAGAGCGGCAGCAAGAAGTAATTGCGGACCAAACTCGTACCGAAGAGGAAAGGGAAGCAGCACAAAGGGAATTAGAAGCCCTTCAGGAGAGAGTTGCGGAATTGCGGGCTCAAAAGGAAAACCTGAAAAAGGAGCTGGGGCTTACCACCAAGGAAAAGGTAAAAAGAGCTCTGGTGAAGTATGGTATTCCGCTGGCATTTGCGGTTGCTATTTCGAGCGTAGTAGGAGTCATCCTATCCACGCTTAAGGCTACAGGCGCGGGCGTAAAGAAATTAGGCAGTGGACTAACGGACTTGGGAAAAAAGATGGCAGCCGGTCTTCCTGGGCTGCTGGGTTCGGTTGTTTCCTTGGCACTTAGGGCCGGCGGCGAACTGTTAAAGTTCGTGGGGAATAACATTTGGATCTTGGTCGTCGCTATTGGAGTGGTACTTCTGAAGAAGATGAAGGCTTAATCTTATCCTTGTGTATTACTGGTGGCTTATCGTCGTCGGGCGCCCGAGGCGTCCTCGACTGGGGATAAGTAAAGATAGTATTCGCACCGCCTTGATAATTTGGTATCAGGGGTAGGGCAGTCATAGTAGAAATGGGTTTATGGCACCAAGCAGCATCAGCGGAAGCAGCGCCTTGACCATTTATTCGAAAGTAGGCAACGTCGTTGGGAAGAACCTGAAGCTTCGCATATTGACAATTGGCTATCATGTGAAAAGTTATTGACGTTATGTCCTCTGTGCTTCGCGGTGGGGGCTCCGACGAAAAATGGGTCGGGTTCCTATTATTATCTTTTTTTCTGTAAGGCAGTAATGAATAGTCATTCTCATCGACAATCCTAAACCCAGCATTGCACGAATACCCCGTGTTAATGGTAATAGTACACACGATTAATCCCAAGCCCCCAACCTTCACCCACAGCCCGGTGTCATACCAATGCTGTTCTAAGTATTCCTTCTCCTCCAAATAATGAAGAAACCAATCTTCCTTCGCGTGTGGGTTCATATATTTCAGGGAATAAATTCCCTTCTATAGACTCATTACCGTAAGAGTGCTAATGGTCTTGTGATTGTAGATAGTATCTCTCTGATTTTCTATGCTATTTATGCAAACACTACCAGAATCGTCTACTCTTATTTGCAGCTTTACCTTCCCATGGCAATCGGCGACCATGTGGAAAGTCCAAACCGATAGATTTTCGGCACTGCTGGGGTTGGGCTCTACGGAGAAATGCGCAGGCTCCCTGTTGTTTGTCTTCGCGCGCATAGGCTGCAGTATGCCATTCTCATCCAGGAACCTAAAGCCCACGTTGGCATGGCTGCTCGTGCCAATGCAAATACTACAAAGGATTAACTTCTTTCCTGAGTAGTTCAAATTCACAGACATCCCCGTGACATCAACCCAAGATGCCTGGGTGTATTTTTTCTCGCCTGTGTAAGTCGTATAAACACAATCTACTCCAGCTACGTAGGGGTTGTTCATCGCCATATATAATAGCTCAGACCAATGCTTGCAGCTGCTAAGCCGGCTTTTAGTAAGTCATGGTCATATTCCTCGGTAACCTTCTTTACTGGTTTCTTTGGTGGCACGTACGCCTTTTTTAATGGTTTTTCTACCTCTTTTTTTGGTTTCTCTACGAAGTGAGTAATGCCCTTGGTCATGTCAGAGTTCACGTCATTCACCCCAAACTTCATATCCTTAGTAGCTCGCTGCAGCTTGTTGTTATAACCCACAACGGAATTGGTGTTAATAACCAAATTACTTGGCATTAACCAACAACCAGGCGACAAAGCGTAATCCAGTCGCACTTTAGACTGCTGCACCGCTAATTGATATCTCTGCACCGATTTAGATATGTCATTTTCTATTATTGCAGACTCAAATAAAGTTAGGAATTCTTCTTGCGTTTCCCGCGAAGCACCTTGGGATCCAACGATGGGGCTGCGGGTATTTACCTGCGCTCCTAAGATGCAGTACACAAATGCTTCAATGCTGCGGTTGATCCTGGCTAGGTTCCTTAAACCTTTTCCTTCCATTAACACAAATGGATCCCAAGTGCCGGGGTAGTTCGTTTGAATTCTAGTAATTAATGAATTACTACCCTTATTACCACCCATATCACCGAACTCTAACTCATTACTTGGGTATTCCTGATGCCCATAATCGGCCGGCTTCTCACCGTTGGCACCCCAAACGTAAACGATGCCAAGGCCATGCGTCTTACCCTCTTTGTAACGAAAGTCTCTTTGCTGTGGTTTGAACTCATTAATTAACCTTTCTAGGGCTGCGGCGTTATATCGATTATTCATTGGATTAAATGCCTTATCTCCCGGTAAAGGTACGTTAAGCTCCTTCAACAACCTCCTTACCGTAAAGGCAACGTGAAACCGCATGATCGGAACGTGAAACATATCCGCGGCAACGCCACAACCTTTAGTGGCGGCCCAGACAGCAAAGTTTAACTGCTGCGGCCAATATCGCATATTGGGTCCTGCTAACCATTCCCTGGCCTCTTTACCCGACGTATGCTTTAACATCGTATCCCCATAGATATTCCTTACTACTACATCAAATGATTGCCTACCCACTGAAATCTTCAGGAACGTTACCATCGTTTCAAAGTCGTTTACACCACCTTCAGCATCGTAAAATGGGTAATCTTCCGTAGTTAACAATAAGTTTCTAGGAAAATTGGGTGCTTTATGCACGGGTGCCTCCTTCGTTATTGACAAATGCTGTGCCTTTTTCCTCTCCTCATGCGGCTCCAAGTCTGTTTTGCTGTACATTCTTTCGCCGTTATAGTAAATCCCATCGGGTCTTCTTTCGAACTTACTAGGGTCTGCATGCGGAAACATCTTCCTAAAGGCTCTCCAGTTGGCATAATCCCGGTTGTCGTGATGTGGCTGCTCCTCAATATCATTCCCAAAAGCGTCGTACATTAGTATATAATGGATGTTATACCTTCAGCACCTCAGTTGTACCCAGATGTTCCCAATTATCACGCTACCACTAAGGATACAGGTCCTAACGAATTAAACGCTGAAAACTTTAGGCTCAACAAAGCAAACTTAATCCTGGCTTACTTGGAAGGGCAAGCGAAACACTACGAAGAGGTCCGAAAAAAGTACGCCAGAGCCCGAAGCATACTACATAAAATCGCGATAACTTCCGGCTCCATGTCCGTGGCGTTAACAGGCACTGGCGTTGCTACTTCGCTTACCGGACCTGGAATAGTCGTTGGCGTTCCTTTGGCCAGCGTTGGAGCCGTCTGCGGCATCGTTTCCGCTGTTACGACAGGCATTATGAAGCAATTGTCCGGTAAGATATCCAAGCACGACACACACATAGCCCTAGCAAGAGCAAAGGCTAACACCATCGCCGACTTAGTCTCCCAAGCTCTGCGGGACCGCCGCATAGACGACACGGAGTTTTCTTTGATCCTCGCGGAGGAAAAGAAATACGGCGAATTAAAGTCGGGCAATAAAAAAACCATCGTAAAAGATCTTTCCGAGGAATCTCGCAAAAAGATCTACCAGGAGGCAAAAGAGGAGCTACAAAGAAAACTCGCTCAGTAGACATTTGCTTTGAAAAGAACGTAGGTGGATTTCGGCTGCACATTTCATCTTCTCGGAATCCATTCTAACAGCGGGTGGTTGGGGTCCATTTGCTGGAATATTTCGTAAATTACGTCGGGGTAATAAGGAATATCCTTATCCAGCCGACAGAATAACCACTCGGCCCTTTGCATATCTGGGACATGAGGAATACGCCTACCGGTAATTTCAGACAAAAGATAGGGAATAGCTTTGTAATATTTCCCTAGCTTTAATTTTTTCAACGCTTTCCGTAGACTTTGCGGGGTTGGCTCTTCTAAGTGGTCTATGATTTTCTTCCTTACTTCGGTGTCTAAATATACCGGTCGTAAACCTTGAATATGACTCATCCAGTCTCGGAAGTATTTTATTCTTTTGTATGGCGTTTTCTTACGACCTCCATTGGCGTAATACTGCTCTCTGGTAGCATTTGGTACGGCATTACGAATATTCTTACCACACTCGTAACACTGTGCTGACGTGTCATCTTCTATTTGCATTTTTTTACCACAACACCAAAAGGGTTCTGGCTTAGGTACGATAACTTTAGGTCTTAGACAAATTATGCAAAAGTCGTTAACGAACTCTTTACATTCTTCGCACTCCATATATAGACTAACATATTTAAGTGCGCTGTTACCCTCAACCACACTTGGAGTGGGGGTCGTCCGTAGGTGGATTTTTGACGCGGGTCTTACCCCGTGTTGAGATTGCGCTGGAACCCCCATTCCCTATACTACTCGTGTCGAAGGGAAACTCGTGTACGCGCACAAAGCCGTCCTGATGGCTCGCTGTGACGTCATGGCAGCCATGTTGGGTGGGGCTTTCATGGAAGGCAGAAACTCGTCAGAGGTAAGTAATCAAGTTTGTTGAATACTATGATGACTTCAGCAATGAAGTGGAAAGACATGTTCCTTTATATGGCTTTTTGCACAAGGTCTTTAGATATGTTTCCAAAATTATCTTGTGACTCTAAAAGCAACAACAACAACAACAAAAAGTTAGTCACACTCTTTATTGCATAATTTGTGCTATTTCTTTTATTTCAGAATCGCATGTAAAACATGCGATTCTGAAATAAAAGAATAGTATGGTGCGTTAGTGACTTTTTAGTTTTGCAAATCAATTTTAAAAGTTGAAAACATGTCCATATTTTTGTATTCCACTCCAACAGACTGAAATCAAAGAAGCCAGTCTGGAAAGCTTCTTGGCTATTCTCGAGTACCTGTACACGGACCACGCTCCGATAGAAGAAGGAGATGCTATAGACATCATGGTATTAGCAGACAGGTTCTGTCTTCCTCGCCTGGTTACGTTATGCGAGCTATACATCACTAAGAAGGTTGATAAAATGATCGAGAAAAAAGTTAGTGACGGGGCTGAGTATGTGGTGAATCTGCTCTTGTTGTCTCAGGTAAATAAAATCAAGCTATTCTAAATTTGATATTGTCTTTTCAAACTGGTAAAAATATTTATTTAACTTCGACTAATAACGTGGGGGAATGGTTGCCCAATTCTCCCGGTCCAAGGACTCATGTATAAAGCGCAAGAAGAAGCTGCGCACTTTACTCCCTCAGACTAAAAGTGCTCCTTATTACGGATATTTAAATAATGCTTAAGCAACACAGAACAGAGAGACGTGGAGATCCTGAGATCCTGAAGATCGGTCCTGAGGATCTGAGCACTAAAGGCGCGATTACACTGAGCAATTTTCTCTACAGCTTGTCCCGTAACTGCTTTGCGACAAAATTCTGAGATATTCTAGATAATGTGTTGAGCTTTTGGGACATAGCAACGTTAACTAAGGGAGTCGCAGCCATGAGTTGTGCGTCAACGCAATCTAGATCTATCCAAACCGAGCTGAATGTGAAAGGAAAACAGTAAAAAGGCAATAGTAGATGCGTTGACTTTTGTGGAAAGAAGAAAACTAGTAAATCCAATTAAAGAAATTCCTCAGCGCAGGAGATGATCAACAAGCAAATGTAAAGGTGAGCACTGGAGAGGTTAATCAGAGCGGAACGTTTATGTACCGGGTTTACCATCACAACAGCACAAACAACCGACGCGAGGGGACTTGGTGTGATGCACGCACGTGTGACATGTACATTTCAACACAAAGTGATCACTACGTGAATATTTTCCAAAGCAACGAAAAACGATGGAGCCTCAATTGTTGCCAACTTGCTGCAAGTTATCTCGCAAATTTTTTTTTAAATTGCGCTGTAGGTTACACGCTGCAATTTTACATTGCAACTTTTGTCGCAAGGCAAGTTGCAAAGAAAATTGCTCCGTACAATCGCGCCTTAAGTAAACTTTGAAAGCCGCGCACTATACCAACTGAGCTACGACTGCTCCTGTAACGAACTAATTCATCGTTTTTTGTTGCTTTGGAAATTATTCACGTAGTGATCACTTTGTGTTGAAATGTACATGTCACACGTGCGTGCATCACACCAAGTCCCCTCGCGTCGGTTGTTTGTGCTGTTGTGATGGTAAACCCGGTACAAAAACGTTCTCTGATTAACCTCTCCAGTGCTCACCTTTACAGTTGTTTGTTGATCCTCTCCTGCGCTGAGGGATTTCTTTGGATTCACTAGTTTTCATCTTTCCATAAAAGTCAAGACATCTACTATTGCCTTTTTATTGTTTTTCTTTCTCATCCAACTCGGTTTGGATAGATTGCGTTGACGCACAACTCAACGCTCCGTCTCCCTTAGTTACCGTTGCTATGTCCCACAAGCTCAACACATTATCTAGAATATCTCAGAATTTAAAACTGGTTGCGGAAAATTGATTATGAATTGTTTCAACAGTCTACTGTCCTGCGAAAATGAAAAAGAAAATTGCCTCTTAATCCTTGTAGATACTGCGCAGTTGTTTTTATTTCCAGTGTGCTTTGGGGTACAGCAAAATACAGATGCACACTGGGTTATGTCAAAAGACCACGATGACACACATGGACGAATACTTGGGTCGGGGACTGGGTGTCGGATTCACCTTGATATCAAGAACCCATAACTGACCACTAAATGTCAAC
>NW_028292581.1:13720812-13760787 GCF_029948245.1 Actinia tenebrosa | reverse complement strand
GTTTTCAGTATGTTAAATATAGTGTTTTTTCAGTTTGTTTGTAGTGCTAAACAGTATCTGCAGTGATGATGCGCTGAGCAAGCTATCAAACTCAGGTCAATTAGAACCTAACCAAGAAATGGTGGCACACAAGAAAACCAGATGAAAAAGAGGAGTCTGAAGGTAAAAAGTTGATACTTATTTTGTACTACAGTGTCACCAAAATGGGTTTTCACACCAGAAAAAACATGGCCCAGGCACGTAAGCCTTTAAGCTTGTATATATCTTCCCACAAGCATCATTTAGTCGGCATTCTTTCATCATGTGTAGGCATCTTCCCGATGATTTCTTCAACATTCATCAAAAAGGATATCGACAAGTTGGAGAATGGAATGCAGACTAAAGGTTAGATGTGGAGGATGTGACCATAAACATGGTTTTTAGTTTAAAAACCCCAGGCCATGACATAAGGAGCATTAGGGCAAACCGCTTGGATAAAAAAAAAAAAAACAAAAAAAAATGAGTCAACTGGAACTGGTGGTGTTTTCTCAAAGGGACAATCATTATTCCAAATCTATTTGTTATGACACTAATTAATGGTATTCAAATAAAAAGTTGTTTGTTTTATATGCCATCACAATAGACTAGTTTCAAATTCCAAATTACCGCTGTGTTCCTGATTACAGACCATTTTTGCACAGGTTAGCCTCGTATCAGTGTTTAAATATTCACAAATACCAACGGTAAAGTAAAGAATGCATAACTTCAACAATACAAACATTTGAAAACTCGACGGACCTTGACTGGAACACGTGAATATTCTGCACAAACTCGAGGCTAACCCTGTGTAAATGAGTCGTATGTAATCAAGAAACACAGCGGTAATTTGGAATTCGAAAAACTAGTCTATTTAACCTCTCATTCTCTTGAACTACATGTGATAAAAATCCATAGATTGTTACTATAATAGCGCACCTTAAATTTAAACTTGGGTATAATTTTGTCCCATTTTTTTTCAAATTCTTTTAAATAAATGTGTATGTTGGGTTGGGACTAGTTTTCTATTTTTTTTTCATCAGGGTGGGGCGGGTTTGGGTGTTAATGACGGATTATATAGGCCTTTCTCCCTTTCTCCTCGAGGACCTAGAGTCCTATATGTATCTCACCTGCCCTTGGGCGAATCATGAAATAAATACTTAATAAATAAATGACCACATATTATTTCCTAGACTACCATTTTTTGTTTAATGGTTGCACATGTCTGAGAAGATACAATGTAGAACTCTAACAAATAAATATTATTCTCAAGAGAACTACACATGGTCTGAAATGAAAATGAAAAAAAAAAAAAAAAAGATAAAATTGCCAAGCTGAATTAATTGTATCCTACGTATAGATGGTTGTACTTGTTTGAATGGTAAACATTATGTTATTGAACTTGATGATTTCTTTCATTCAGTTGGATAAATGATGAATCAGAACCCAAACAAATGCTGAAGCTTGATAATGACAAGTAAGCAACCATCTTGACGTCATACATATACTATACCCAGTCATAACCTTTCAAAACACAAACACAAAAACATAATTGGCTTACAATTTATAATCCTACGGGTCATGACCTTCCAAATAAAAGGTTTTACTATATCATAATGTAAAGATTTTCAGTCTGTGATATATTTGTGTCAAAAAAGGGGGAAATAACAAGCGGTAAAGGGGGGTCTGAACCCTCTGGAAAACGCCCCGGATCCAACCTTGTTACCAAGATGCTGGTTCAGGATTCAATGATAAGATTTTTATGCTGTTGACTCGCCCAGTTTTGAGCAGATTTGCCTTGCTTGTTTTCTGCTTCACTTACAGCATATAGGTGAGTGCAAAAACTAACTGTTATTCAAATTTTTATACGTCTTCTTTTCCCACCTTATTTATCATGTAGCCACCCCAATCCTATCCACCAACCAGATGCTGACAATTCTCCTGCTAAGACCATGAAGAGAATGACCAGGAAGCCAAACAACCATCGCCTACCATGCCAGTACCATATGTCAAGGGAGAAGGGAAACATGAACCTGTTGCATCACCATCTCCCAACGCCACCATCTGCAATATCTACATCAATTCAAGTAAGTTATCAGTCTCTCTGAGGATTCAGGGTTTCGAGTGTTCTAGGTTTTGATGGTCTGTCTATAATTGCAGGGAATGACGTAGCTAACAATTTGGATATTTAGACTCCTCCGCAGGCTACTCCATATATTCTCTGTTGGGATCCCTGTGTTAAATTTTATTGCAGATGTGAGACACAAAACTAGTACGGCATTTCGTGACTAAGTCTTTATGTAAATATTAGAGTGTGTGACGAAATGTTCCATGTAACCAGATAGTAGTTTTGTAACCAGAGATATATAGGGATATATTCTTACACACATGTACTGAGCATAGATCTCAAAAGAAAGAAGCAGTAAATATAAGTTCCAGCAAAAACGTGTCAACTATTGGTTCGAACGGGATCAAAAGTACCGTGTGTAACATTTTGGCGACCCCGCCAGGACCGCTAATCGAGGAATTTCTCGTAAAAAGGCGGTTCTCGAGACCTGGAAGACGATTGACCTCGTGGTCGAAGAAGTTGATGTTGTGTTGGACGCACATGGATACGAAATTAGCGTTCCTTTGAATGCTTTCATCGCAAATAAGTCAAGCATTCCCTTCGTATGGTACTGAAGACTTGATGTACGTGGCCTAAGAGGAATTAATGTCCGTTTGGACGCCAGAAAACTTTAGAGAACGTGGTTTTGCAAGATTTGGGGGTGTGGTGTAATAACAGACCAAGCCGGCTACGATGGATTTTGATTTAGAGGCTCAGCAGTTGAGATTGGAGCAAGAAATTTTAAATTTGTCGCTAGAACGCTTGCAGGAGTTAGCAGAGCACCTCAAGGTTGCCTTGTGAAAGATGAAGGAAAACTAAAGTTATCGAGGAAAATACGGAGGACAGTCGAAGAAGTAATAGAGAGCTCAGAGGACAAACAGTTAGTCATTGAAGACATCGGCAAATTCACCAAGGAGAGCAACACAGCGCAGAAGGATGCTGAATACGACAAAGCGAAGAAAGAACTAGAGAAGATGCAAGAGAACTTCAAGAAGATGATGGAGGATTACCAGAAGCAAATCAACGAAGCAAACGAAAAGTTGGTATCTCTACAACCAGGTAACAAATCATCAAAACAAGGAAGCAATCGAACCGGTATGTACTCTTAGTGACGTAGGCGTCGTAGATGTACGAAATGCACTCAGGCGCGATTTTCGTATCATTGGTATGATTGGAGGAGATACGCACAAAGAACCGCTTGTCTCTCGTAAGTCTCTTGAGGCAAATCGAGGTTGGTCTTAAGAACAAATACAGCGAGACGAAGTAATCGAAGGCGTGATCAGAGCGATTAGTCCATCACTTAAATTAAGATCTTATTTAGAAATGATGCCAGCGCTAACGATAGGAAAACTTGAGCAGATTCTAAAAGCACATTATAAACAGAAATCTAGTAACAGAGCTTTACCAAGAATTGACAACGGCATGTCAAGCTGCGAAGGAGTCTCCGCAAGATTTTCTAATTAGAGTCATGGATTTGCGCCAACAAGTTCTCTTTGCATCGCAAACGAACGAAGGAACTGTTAAGTATGACTCTGCGTTAGTAAATGGTTTATTTCGCCACGTGATCGAGACCGGCCTGCAGTCGGAATCCATACGCACAAAGCTTCGGCCACATCTGTTAAACGCTGACGCTAGTGACGAAGAGCTAATGGAGAAATTGAATGCTGCGGCGTCGGAAGAGTCTGAGCGCATGAGTAAACTGAGTCTTGGGTCACGCCAAAGCGCTCGTTAATCAAATTCACGCTCCTGTCGAACAAAACGATAGAAAAATACCAGCGCCAAAGAACCATGGCAGTGGGAAAGCACAGAGTGAAGATAGCTACATGGCAACGCTCAAGGCTCTTCAGGCTGAAGTGGCTGCAATTCGATCGGATTTAAATAAACCGCGCGAAAGAAGGAAGAAGAGAGGAATGTTCGCCGTTGCACTAAATGTGAAGAAAACAACGCTGAAAGTTGTAGTCATTGTTTTAAATGTGGATCGGGTGAACACTTCGCGCGGGGTTGCAAAACAAAGTCGGGAAACTCCCGACGGCTACGCCCGGGGGACAGGGAGTAGTCCGGGAAAACAAAGAGTCCCATGTGTGCGTGTCGTGCGGAGTACAAGGGAAACAAGAAACAGTCATACTTTGTTCGGGATGCGAAAGTGTTAATTACTGTTCAAGTGCGTGTAAGTTTGCACATTGGAATGAGCACAAAACACTTTGCAATGCAATAGGCTATATCACCCAGCAAGAGAATGAAGAGATGAGAGAACAGGATTTTACCGCACACACCTCACGCCCAGGACAACTCACCAAAGTTGTTAATTTGGTGGGGAAGAAATGCATGATAACTTGTTTTGTTAAATGGTCGCAAAACTGATGCATTATGGGATACTGGGGCTCAGGGTTTCTATCCTCCCCAAAGACTGGATTGACAAACAAATGGATGGGACTACCGTGCGTAAAATAGGGGAACTTTTAGATGGGCAAAATCTAAACCTGACAGCGGGCCAACGGTACCCCCTTTCCCATTTGAGGGTTGGGTCGAAATAGACTTTGAGCTTTTGTCAGGAGGAGAGGGATGCTAAAGTCAAAGTTCCTTTCTTGGTTTTCACGAGACCACATTAGACACACCTATTATTGGGTACAATGTTATCGCAGAACTTGTAAACGTGGAAGGGCAAACAAGTGACGGAATAGTAGACAGTATGGCGGCGACAATGAATCATCTGAAAAGAAGCGACGTAGAAGGGCTAGTGAGTACGCCGCGCGCTGTTGATCCATACTGCGAACTTGCCGAATTAAAACTTGCAAGCGAGACATTGTAATACCCAAAAAGCAAGCAACAATTATAAAGTGCTAAGCAGCAAAGGTTGGTCCGACTGAGGGTAAGATTCCAGTTTTGTTTGAACCAGACCCCCAAGCCTCGTGGCCGAGTGAAATAAATGTACCAGAATTAGAAGCAGTTCCTCCTACAGAACCGGAAGGCAGACCAGTCCGCGAGAGACGCCGTCCACAGACGCTAACCTACAACACTCTTGGGACACCAATGACTAACTGGTACCATGCAAATGGTATCGCAGCTTACCCTTATTACGGAGGGACGTATCACTACCCCGCTCCTGCACACGGAGGGGACCTTCATCAACCCACCAGTCTTGTCTAGACAAGGACAAGTTCAACAACCTTACAACCAACCTGTATACCCATGGACAGTGTATCGCCAACAGTTTAATGGCTACAACACTTACAACCCGCAGTACTAACAGATATATTTTTAGCATATTATTCTTATAGTTTATCAAAAAAATAAAAAAAAACTGGAACGGGACTGTGTCAAATACACAATGATTAGTCAGGGACTACACACGTCCTACTACACGAAACATTAGAGAGACGACGTGCCCAGCGCCGGCGGACAAGGAGAAGTTCATATGGACTATAGAAAACGAGACAGCAATTAACTGATTGGGCCTGATCAACCCAATTCACTTGAACTCTATAATCTGTAGATAGTCTTTGAATAGTGTACACGTCTGATTTATGTTTAGTGTTTTGTCTATGTCCAGGAGGGACATCATTTTAAGTGGGGGAGTATGTGAGACACAAAACTAGCTACGGCATTTCGTGACTAAGGATCTTTATGTAAATATTAGAGTGTGTGACGGAAATGTTCATGTAACAGATAGTAGTTTTGTAACCAGAGATATATAGGGATATATTCTTACAACATGTACTGAGCATAGATCTCAAAGAAAGAAGCAGTAAATATAAGTTCCAGCAAAAACGTGTCAAACTATTGTGTTCGAACGGGGATCAAAGTACCGTGTGTAACACAGAGAACTAGGAACGAGAGAGGAGGAGGAGTCTTGTTCGTACTCGCCACGGGAACCCCAAGGAACAAAAAAGAGCTAAGGAGATACCTGCGCTAGAGGCTAGGGGATATTCACCTATGATAAGAGGGCTATGGGCCAAAATGTTGACCTCCAGGCTCTCAGAAAATGCGGTCTTGCGTGATTGCTCAACTCAAAATGTTCAAATTTTCTTTTGTGAATACTCCTTGGAAAGTCTGTGATGTTTCTCTTGGGTATCCAGCACAAACCATATTAACTGTTACATGAGTGAGAAGGGGGTGTTTACCACAACAATAGCCTGGATCATGAATGCGTTAATATCGAAGCATGTTTTTGTGGTAATTGATGAACAATTGTAATATTGTTTTCATGCAGGAATCGACATCACCACAAAGCACCAGATGAACCACCAGCCGGTCTTGATATTCCTTTCTATACCGGGTAAGTAGTGGAATTATGATCCATCTATCCCATCCCATACATCCTATTCGTCTATTTTATCCATACCTACTAACTATAAGTTCATCTATCTCATTCAAAACATTTCATTTGTCTATCCCATCCATTTCACTCTACCCATTCATTTACAACCACCACATCCATCCCATTCCACACATTCCATTCATCTATCCATCCATCCTATCCAACCATTCCCCCTTCCATCACCTACCAAACATAAACCCATCCCATCATCTCACTTATAGTTAGACATTCAATCGCCCATTCCGCACATTTTTCGTTGGAACATTTTTTTATTATTATTGCGTGTAAAGTTTTCAAACATACTGTTTGTTTTTGTCGCCATATGTAGGTTCGTGCTACTCACAAGTATGTAGCCGAAGATGACGACGAGTTATCGTTCGAGAAGGGCGAAATCATTACGTCCGTGAATTCGATGATCCCGATGAACAGGTTCGTTAAGTGTAGATAGCTTTCCTTTTCCACCTTAGTGTCCTTCTTCTTCTCTCTCTCTCTCTCTCTCTCTCTCTCTCTCTCTCTGCCTTAATTGTCGCCATTTACAATCCATTCCCATCTTCTTGTGTTTTTCTTCCTCTTAAGTTCATATTCCCTGATAATGCATGGTTCTGAATCCTCTTAGTTACCGTTACTGTTCCACAAGCGTACACATTATCTAGAATATCTCAAATTAAAACTCTGATCACCACAAAATTTATTATAATTTGTTTTCAATAGTTTACTGCCCTGCGAAAAGAATAGAACATTTCCTGTTAATCCTCGTAGTACTCTTTACAACAGATACTGCGTAGTTGTTTGTGGGACAATATTTTAATTCCACTGGGAAAACAGCTGCAACGGTGATTGGTTTAAAGGGCCGATAGCTCGGACACATACATTCTAAAATTACGAAAATGTTTTTTGTTCTATTGAAACCTACGTACAACTTATCAGATTTTTTTCCCATCCAGGATGAAGGATGGACTGTTGGGCATTATGGAAACGTCAGGACTAAAGGGTGTCTTCCCGGCCAATTTCACTCAAATAATTAAAACTTGACACGCGTCACGCGACAACTCCCAGTATTAGGTGTGTGTATGTATCTTTTTTATTATTTTACAATCTTCAAAACAATATACAAGCGCTCTCGGGACTTCAAAGGCTTTTACTTGACTGTTCTAAATAACACAGGCCACTAGCCATTACAGAGGTTGAGGAAAAGACTGGGCCGAGTTGGCATTGCAGTGAATTGTGGGACGGTTTAGGGTTAAAAAATTAACGCCTTGTTTGAAGTGTGCCCAAAACAGGCCCACAATGCACTGCAATGCCACCTCGATCCAGTCTTTTCCTCAACCTCGGAATGGCTATTAGTTTGAAGTAATTCAGTCTCCGACCGATTTTTATTTTTAGTCAGGCCATTCTAAACAGCTCCTTTCATGTAATCTCTTAAAACAGCGGTTATCAGAACACACGACACACAGATCCTTGAAGGTTTTCCTGTCTTCCACACGTTGTAATCTATATTTGGTTGTTTTGGACCAAATGCTAGCAGCTCTAGTTGAAGAGCAGCGGAATAATTCCTTTTCACTTTGACAAATACCGCTGTGACACTTGAATGCGGACTCGTTCGTACAGGTTTAGCCTCATTTGCAAGCAAATCATTCGCCAATCGAAAGTCAAATAGCTAGCTTATAGACGAGTCAGTCTAAACCTGTATAGACAAGTCTTTGGTCATACAAGAACAGCAGTATGCAATGGAATTTATTGTCTTATCCAAGAAAATGAACTCCGCTGTCTATCAAAAGGTCTATCTACTCGAAGTCCATTCGTGGTTTTTATATTAGTTTTTAACCATTGAGTCTAATTGAGACATTGATGTTGTACGCGAAGATTTTTTAACCTATATTATTCCAATCTTGTGTCGTGGCCCTTGGAGTCCATCTCAAGATTCAACTGTTTCTACTACTACTACGCTCTTCCCAGTAGCTCTAGGCAGTTGGGGATTTTTTTATCACCTTCGTAGCCACCACATGATGCCAATGTTGTACCACGTGGACAAGTTTTTTTAACACCACGTGACCGAAGTGCAGTTTTTATCAAGTGGTGTACAAAAAAAAACTTGTTCGCCTTGGTAAAACATAGGCATTCACGTGGTCAATATTGAAAAGCACTTGTGGTTTAACATAACAGACGCTTGGTCTACTCTACGGAAAGAGTAGTAAACCCACTCCTTAGCTAGCCCTTCTAAGAAGGATCCTCGCTAGTAAACATCACGTTTGAGAGCTCTTAGAAATTTTGTCATTTTTTTCCAGCATGCTGTTGCACGGCATCACAAATATGTAACTAGGGGAGAGCGGTGTGTACCATCGCTGTTCGGGCTGAAAGTCGCAACCATGCACTCAAGATTAAAGGGATATTTCTTGGCCCCTGAACAAATTAGTGACTAACATTCCAAGTAAAACAAAAGAACAATGGAATTTTGGCCCGATACTATGAATTACGTTGACTATCCTTTCACGTGTGTCATGCAACGACCAAAATATTTAAAAATCCAAGAATTTTAGCTATTTGAAATCATGGAAATATATAAAATACTATAGCCTATTCAAATTATTTGGTAAAAGAAGTTTTAAAGAAAGGATAGATACTTTAGAATTTAGTTAAAAAACAGTGTATTTTATCTAATAGTTTCGCGTACAATTGTATATAAGATTAAATTGGGTGTGCTAATATTAGTGCGTGCAATGCTACTGATCTCTAACAAACTTCTTCAGAAGTCAAATTGATGAACTATAAGGGACTCTTTCACTTTGGGCATATATTTCGTAATTCAGACCAAAGAAATTATACCAACAGGGGTTGGAAATAGTAAAAAAACACATTATGTCCACATTGAAAAGCGTCTATCGTATATCGTACTTCTTTCTTAATTTCCTTCTAAAGTTTTAGTGTCTAGTAAGTCTCAAGAAAGTAATAGTATGGATAGCCGCCATGTTGGATGAAGAAAATATGAAATTTCTCCACCGGTCATGGCGGCGCTGTAAGTGACATCAAAATACAGTGGAATAAACATTACTGACATGTTTTTTTAGAGTTGCTTTTGGTGTTGTCTGTGACCCAGACAAGAAAACCAGATCATAGTCGCCATGTTGAATGACAAAATTATTAACTCCCTTCAACATGGCGGTGCTGTACGTTTGAAATGATGAGTCGTCTTGGGTTTCTGTGAGCCAGGCGCAATTCGTCATCTTGCTACCATTCAAATTTACCATGATCTGAGTTCATGGATGCTTTGATTGACAGAAGCCAAAAACTTAGACTTCTAGAAGTTGAGGAACACACAGAAACATGAAAACAGGTCTAGCAGGGTAACTTCTTGCGATAGAGTGGTTTCACATCAGCCATGTATAAGGGCAGCAAAATGCAATGTTTTAAATAAACTTTTTCTGCTGGCGAACATGGTGAATTATGGTATATCTTTGGTGCAAACATCTTTTATTTTCATCATGCCTTAGGTTGTTGGAACCTAAGCTATACCACAATGCATCCTGTTTATGGAACTCAGAAAAGGCATATGACAAGGGATTTTATTTACCCAAAAAAAATTCCTGTAGTTTTGCGCAACAACATGTCTGCCGTCAAACCCCACCATAATCTACGAATATATTAAATTTTAACCAATAGTAATTTATCTCCTTGACTATAACATTAACTCTCACTGTTATCAAATATCTTTATTGGTAACTTAACCGTTTTGTTCAAATCTACAATATTTTTTATTTCTAAACTGTAGTCCATATTCGCTTATTTCATCGAATAGAGTAAAATAATCGTAGATTCTTGTCATTTTATTACTAGATTTTTTAAATAAATTTTATCTAATTGAATGTTTTCCTTGTCTGTTTTACTATACAGTTATTTAAAGAAAAGGTTGGTGAAGATTTTGTTGTATGCTGGATGTTGCATACCAAGCCCGAAATGCGCTATGGTGATGTGAATGCCATCAGGTCACACTGAGCGAAATCATCTTCTTTATTAACGCTTAACTTGTCTTCACGTTTTTCCAGCATAATTTCTTCTGTGCCGATATTATTTACATACGAATGTAACATATTTCAAGCTTAGTATACACCATGCAACATGCAAGCAAACCTTCATCAACTTGTTTTTGAAAAAGCTGTATACGAGTCTGTCACAACCTCTAGCTCGTTATTTATTTTTTCGTGTTTTCTTTTTTTTTTTTTTTTTTCCCTCCCTTTTTGTAATTTATCATTAGCCGAGATCACCTGACTGTCTCTCTACACTGCTACCCTGGTATCTCTCTTCAGTACTTCCAAGTTTCCTTATTACCATGGCCAAGAGGCGCTGGAGGGAAACATCCTACTGCACCCAAGATATTATGTTTTCACAAAACGTTTTTTTTTTGACTTATAACCATTAAATTTATAGTTAAGAGAAACTTTTCCATAGAGAGAGGGCCTTTTGCTTAGGAGGCAGCACACTAACCAACCAAGCCACACTTGCTCCTTAAAACAGGTGTGTTAGGTCACTGAGTTTTCAAACTAATGGTCTTTTTGCTTAGGAGGCAACACACTAACCAACCAAGCCACACTTGCTCCTTAAAACAAGTGGTGAGGTCACTGAGGATCAAACGAATGGTCTTCTTGCTTAGCAGGCAAGACACTAACCAACAAAGCCACACTTTCTGCATAAAAAAAGTGTGTGAGGTCACTGAGGATCAAACTAATGGTCTTCTTGCGTAGCAGGCAAGACAGTAACCAACATAGCCCACACTTTCTCCATAAAGCTAGTGTGTGAGATCACTGAGGATCAAACTAATGGACCTCTTGCTCAGCAGGCAAGACAATAACCAACCAAGCCACACTTGCTGCTTGCATTCGTTGAGCATGCGAAGCAAGAGTGACAAGACTCTTCAGAGGAGAGCGACCCGGCATGAGCTTGAAAAGTTTGTTATCATTCGATTATCAAGTCTGCCAAATTCTGAATTGGTTGAAGCAACTACAAATAATTGCGCACAAATAATCCTAGTGTTGTCATGCGCAGTGTAAAAACTCGTTTTTCCCGCAAATAATGGTCTGCGCATGTGCATTAACGACCACTGATTTATGTGCGGCACATGTAATCTTTCGGAAGAGCACGTCGAAAGTACTCCTGGAGGAAAAGCTAGCGACTGTACGAAAATCACCTAACAATCCATCGAATGCTTACTTACGCAATAATTACTTTGAATTGTTTAGTACTTCATTCATTTATTCTCTGTATACCCTTCTTCTTGTATGCTTCGAGCTGCTGGAAGTACGACCTGTGGCGGGCCATCTTTGATGTGTCACGTCCTCTTTGTCCTTGGGCTTGAGCAGGGCAAGGTCTTCATGGACTCGAAGTCTGGGAAGTTGGTCTTGATGGTGAAACACACACCACTTGGACAGCTGAGTTGCGTTGTGAGCCTGGAAAGAAACAACGAAACAGGTTGCAGGTCGTAGAGAGTTTGAGGAGAGCATCGTGGTTTGTAATTAAGGTTGGCGTGGCGGTAATGCACTTGCCAATCAACTCTAGAATTTCGGATTTGATTTCTAGACTCGGCATCAGAAGAGTTTGTTAGGTCTCTCCCTTATTGATTCGAGGGTCTTTATCGAGGTTCCCGATTTCTTCCCTCCGCAAATCTGACAATTTAAAAGTTCAGTTTGACTTCTTTGAGTTAGCCGTGCCCTGATATAGATCAGCCAAGAGGTTGCTTCAGGGTTCGATCACTTTGAGTTAGCCGTGCCCTGACATAGATCAGCCCAGAGGTGTTTCAGGGTTCAATCTGTGAGTTAGCCGTGCCCTGACTTAGATCAGCCCAGTACGCTGTTTCAAGGTTCGATCTGTGAGTTAGCCGTGCCCTGACTTGGATCAGCTCAGAGTTTGTTTCAGGGTTCAATCTTTAAGTTAGGCGTGCACTGACTTTGATAAGCCCAGAGGTCGTTTCAGGTTATTGATATAAAATGTGAAGGCCTTTTTAAAGTCCCTTCCAGCCATCAGTGGATAGTCCTACCTGTGCAAGGAGCAATGTCTCGATCACATCGCCACAAGTTTCGTTACTCAAATGCATTCTTTGCCTCATTTCCGTCTTCAATTTTTGCGAAATGGAGAGCTCACAAAGTGAGCGCAACCTCGGAAGACAAAACTTATCACTCAAAACCAACAGCTGCCTGCTGTCTGTTGGGAATGTTGGTAAGGAATCCGTGTACAGATACTCTAACATCGCAATGAAGGCACTCGCAGATGCGTCACAAATATGAACCTATTAAAAAGAACAGTACAAAAATGGGACACTTTATTTTGGGCGTAATCAGTGTTTTTCTAATTCACGTATCGTTCTCACTGAGATTAATATTCTTATAGAAGCTTTGCATCGATGGATGGCAGCCATGACAGAAGGCACAACTTCGGCCTCCTGTCATGGCTGCCATTAGGAGATGGTGCCAAGTTTCTATTAGCCCAAAAAGGTTGTTGGAACCAAAGGTGAATTAGCAATAAGGGATAAATCATAGACGGAAAAGAATTACAGTTGTACCTCTATTAAGCGGACACCCTTGGGATCTTGTCTGTCTCCCGCTTTGACAAGATTCCTGCTTTTATATGCTTAATAAAGTAGGGGTCCGCATTCTAAACATAAATAATTAAGGTGTTTAAATTGGATTCTTCCACTACAATCTATAACGCTTGCTGATTACTTAATATATAGTTACCCTCCGTTTT
Organism: Actinia tenebrosa; assembly: GCF_029948245.1. Taxonomy (NCBI): domain Eukaryota; kingdom Metazoa; phylum Cnidaria; class Anthozoa; order Actiniaria; family Actiniidae; genus Actinia; species Actinia tenebrosa. The sequence continues at coordinate 13,747,615 of NW_028292581.1, read as the reverse complement.
CTTGACGAGACAAATAAAAAAGAATCACAATTCATTCCAGCTATTCTTGGTATCCGATCTTAGAATGATCTATCTCCTATCACTTTTGGTCTTTGGCTCCGACAACCTTTTTCTTAGGTGCGTACTTTGTTATAAAGCTCAAATGCATGACTCTACTGTACCTCATTGGTGCTGCTTTCCTTAAATCCTCCACCCAACATGGCGGCCAACACATCTGACCTCGCCATCAGCACAGCCTTGTGACCAAAAACCCTTGTTCCCTCAACAACAAAAGTAACATCTGCAAGTAGAGGTTTATTGACGAACAACTCCTTTGCTACCACATTCTTGTTCTCTTTCGCGTTCTCGCAAGCATTTTTGTTTGCATACTCTTCTTTCTTCAATGCGTTTTCACAGCACTCGGCCAGCTCTGGGAGCGCAGCAAGTTCAGCTAGTTCTGAAACATGTTTGATGACTCTTTGTTGGGTTTCTGGGTTACTCCTAAATTCCAACGTGTATAAAAAGTCCAACACGTAGGCAAACGCTTCCTGGAATTCCCACGTCAAATCGAGTCGCATAACGTTTATATCATTTTTAGTGACTTCTTGGGGGAGCGATTCTCCTTGGCATTTTTTCGGATCCTTAACTGAGTGGTCATGTGATACAAGCAGATCCCTAAAAAAAGCTGGAGCCCATACAGAGTACCACTTTATGTGCCTTGAATAATTGGGTACCGGTCGAGTAGGCTAGAGTGATATCTGAATGGCAGTAACTGGTTAGGAGTTTCTCATATCTGAGGCGTAGGTTGATGGTAAGACTGTAATCGTGACTTCATCAGGACCTATATAAAATTAATTAAAAATTCATCATTGTTTAAATAGTACTTTCAAACTCGGTTAACCAGACCCCTTTCGTTCATAACGCAAGAGCGGGTCAAGGGAAATACCTCAGTATTGGATTTTGTAATGACGTCTGACCAGATTTTGGAGAAAATGGTTAAAACAACGTATAACGTCATGTTTTCAGTATCCTCAACGACAAATTCGGCGGGTCTCTCGTGTGAGCCAACTATGTTTGAGGGAGTTTACACCACTTGGTCGAGAGGGGTCTAGGTTAGGTAACCGAGACTATACAGCACTGTGCAAATGCGTAACCAATCTCGTACCCAGTGTCCTCGGGTTTGATGGTCAACCCTTTGACCAAAAAGGGCACGACATTACGGGTACGAGATAGATGCGTAGCCTGGATGAAAACGTGTGCGCATGCGTGCTTTTTGTCTTGTCTTTTTTCAAGAACGGACGTTTGGTGCTTAGTGAGAAAAGAAAAACATGTTTTTCTCGACTATGTTTTAAGGATAAACATTAATGCTGCTGATTGAGCCCAAAACAGGGTTTTCTTTTGTTAGATCGACCAATATGGCCGCCAAGCTTCTCTATCTGGGCCCGGTTGTACGAGGCCGATGGGTAAATCTTATCCAGTGGATAAATTTATTGGATAACAGTATCGACCGGATAGCGCTATCCACTAAGGCTTCGTACAACCGGGCCCTGTACTAAGTAAACTAAAACAAACCTGGATGTGGAAGCAAGGGAGGCTCCAAGTCGTAATCAACCAGCTTAGTTGGTGTGGTTTTTCTATTTTGAAAAAGCTTGAATCTCTTTTTTCCTCTTTCGGATTTTCGTTTTTGAACTGCTCTCCTCAACGCTGTGGCGATAGTTTCTTGAACGCCTTGGCCGGTCCTTGCGCTGTTTTCACAGTAGACTGTCTCTAGTCTGGTGGCAAGTTCGGTACCCTTTGAAGGGCTAAGAAGATGCTGTATTCTACTTGACAGTAGAGTAAGAAACATTATGGCAGCCTGTTAATAATTTATTATCATAACTAGCATTGTGGTTCATTTTGTCCGCCGCCATCTGCCAATCAGAAATTAAAATAGAAAAATAATTTATCCAGGCAATGATACCGAGAGAAACCACTCAATTGTTTAGCTTGCCGAAATTTTTTTGTTTTGTTTTTCTTTTCTTTTCTTTTCTTTTCTTTCGTTTTTGTTTCTTTTTTTGGTTTGCTTTTTGCTAGCTGACGTCTTTGCATGGAGCTCCCACCATTTTTTTTCCTTTTCACTCATTTGTTTATTTTCTCATGCTTTGTTTTTCATTTTCTTTAATTTGCTTTCCCATTCACTCTCTTTTTTTTTTTCATTTTTATAATAAATACTTTATTAAAACAAAGACGTGTCACTTTACAATATACAGATATACACAAAAAGCTATACATAACATTTTCGGTCTCTTTTCCTTATATTTCTTATACACGTTTTCACTCTCATTATTCTTCTCTTTCATTCTCATTAAAACTATATCGGTCACGTATCTCAGAATGAGCTGAATGGTATGTGCCCAGAGCCTATCTACCTAAGCTCAAACTTATAAATAATAAATAAATTTTTCACTCCCATTCCCTCTCATTATTCGTCCGTTTCATTCTCATTTAAATTATATATCAGTCACGTATCTCAGTATGAGCTGAATGATGCCCAGAGGAGTACCGGTGGCGTGCGCTGCTAATGCGCCGCCTCTCACTAATGCGGCCCGAGTTTGAGTCCTGCCGATCTCGATGTCGTATATGAGTAGAGATGTTTGGTGGTTCTCTCCTGTGCTTCGAGGGTTTTTCTCCGGGTTCTCCGGTTTTCCTCCCTCCTCAAAAATCAACTTCTAAATTCTAATTCGATCTTTGGGCTTTCACTTAGTTTGGAGCCTAGCTCTTTTGTTATTGTCCCACGCTGTGATACATCAGCGAAAGCTTTGTAGAGCTTAGTAAGCTTAAAAGCACAAATATAACATAATGGGTGAATTTAGAATAATTAGCCCAGCGAATATGCTTTTTGGTTTTCATTTAAATAACAACCTACCAAAACCGTCTGCTTCTGTCAAAATGCAAATTATATTCGGCTCAAGTTTAATTAATGGTTTAACAAAAATGGTTTAAACATTGGTATTATTATATATATATCTATGTTAGCATATTGTCATTAATGATATATATGTTTTTACAAACGGCTGAAAAATTATACATATTTATCTTAATACATTTATATAATATATAATATAAAACGCGAACGCTTTTTTTTTTTTTTTTAAATTTTCCTACTGCATAAACGCACGTACGAGTAAGCTAAGGTTAAAAGTTATAGATCTTTATTTATCGATGAAACTTAATATGTTATCGCATTTTCCAACACGTTTTATCCATATAAGTCATTAAAGATATTTGAATGGCGTACGATAACATTAGAGATATATTAGAGATATATTTTCACCTTTCAACCGTAAAAAGCATAAAAAATTTTGTTTAAATGACATAAGATATTAATAAAAATACATTCGAGATGTATTGGGATTTCTTAAAGCCTAACATTATATGGTTTTCGCCACTACTTATCTCGTCGAAATTGTTGGCACTATATTATTGTCGTCCTTCTCTAACCGTGAACACTCGAGTTTATTTTATTTGTTCCTATTTTTACTTTCTCTTTTATCATTTCATCTCCTAGAATAGCTTTTATAGACTTTCAATACATGCATCTCGAATCCTATATTGTTTTGGATTTGGTTGACTGAAATTCGGGTGTTCAATTCACAGTTTAGAGTACTACGACAGTGACCTGTACGTCATCTAGATCTTCGATATTGCATTTGTATGATCATTTAAGTCCTATTAATTAAACCGTTTCATATCATAGCTGTTATGCATTTTTATTTCTGCCTGAGCTTAATTAAATGTAGCTGTAAATTAACTCTCTTTTAAAATAAGATATATGTATCATGGCGACATGTTTTATTCAAGTAAGCCGTTGACCATTTTGAATCGTATAAAATAGAAACACGTTTTCATTGTTTTCCTGTATTTCACTTTACCCTTTGTTAGCTTTCTCACCAACACCAAACACAATTTTCCTATTTACTGAACACTCGGGGGGAAAATTCACTTTTTTTTTTCTAATAATATATTTTTTTCTTAACTGTGAACTGACACTCGGGGGAAAATTCACTTTTTTTTCCCCTAATAATATATATTTTTCTTAACTGTGAACTGACGGCTCTCGTTTGCCGTTTTCTTATATAACATTTATCACAAGGAAAGGCTTTTTTTTATCGGGGGGAGGGTTGGAGAGGGGCCGGGTATTCGGAGGGCCAAGGTTCATCGATAAAAACTTGAACTTTCCGGCGTAGCTAGAGGGCTAAACCTTTATATTTTGACGAAAGCTGCTTCCTTGTTGCCTAACTTCAATGTTGAACTGATTTTAATAGGAGAGTCATATTTTTTTACGAAGTAAGGGGGGGGGGGGTGGGGGGGTGAGGGGGGGGGGGGCTATATTAGTACAACCATCTCTAAAAAGCTGGCTATGAATAATCTCTAATAATATCTAGTTAAGAAAAAGTTCTTGAAAAACTAGCGTTGCATTTCAGAAATGACACCACGCATTGAATGAAGATTTATTGATATTTTCGCAATTTTACACGTACCGTTTAACACGTAAAATATTTCGTAAATTTAGAGTTATAAACTAAATGGTTCAAAACTCTTTGCAGCTGCTTACAGAACCGAAATTTATGAATTACCTTTATATATCAGGAAATGAGCTTTAAAGGTTGCTGAACAAAAAGCATCACTTTTCTTTTGATTCAACTCTGCTGTCGAATCATGTCAGCTAATGGACTGACAGTAAATGACGGACTATTCTTTTATTCAAACTTTTTTTGTAAATGCTTTATTAATGTGTTTTAATTAATTTTTGCTTTTGTTATTCATACGCGACCTCAGAAATAAGCACTTCTGTTTAGCTCGTATACAAAAAGGAAAGGCTTTGGTCGATAACATTTTAATTTCTCAAACGAATCTAGCATGAATGAACTCAAAGCTACCAGTAGATTGTAAATTCACTACCAGATATAATAAATGATATATATAGTCCTCGCCGCTTAGTTTACTACGTCTTTTTATCGTGACGAGTTTTGAGCCATTTACAAGGGAGGGAATTTTTAAATAGCAAATCAATTAGCACTAAAATATCAGTGAAAAAAGAGATAAAGGATCTTACCCTGTTGAGCGGAGGTCGGCTTTGTTCCCGACCACGATCAAAGGAGTGCCTGCCATGTAGTGTTTCAGTTCTGGCGCCCAAACCGTAGAAATGTTTTGAAACGAGTTTGGACATGAAATATCAAAACAGACCAAGAAAACATCGGTATCCCCGTACTCCAAAGGACGCACTTTGCTCAAATCGAAGTCATCGGACGATCGCATAGTACAAGTATCCCAAAACGTAACCACATATACTTCTTGGTCAATCGTAGTGTTTATCAAGTAGGAATCTAGTACTGGAGGAACTGACGTTGGATCCAAGCGATTATCGTCGTCTGATGAAGAGTTTTCACAGTATATCCGAGCTAATAAAGAGGTCTTGCCAACACTAGGGTCCCCAACCACTTTAACTTTCAAGGATCGCATCTTCTATACTTTACAGTATCCGATTTAGATAGCACGGTTTAAATCCTGTTCAATTCTTCCCAGTATTTACCGAGTTCGTAATGAATACTCTTTACTAGGGTCTCTCTGGCATCAAGTCTGACTGATTTTCGAAAAAAAAATTAATTCCGCGACTACAGGCAAAGTTGATTGGAGCCTTTAGGGCCAGGTGGAATAGTGGGAAATAATCAAGTTGACAGTAGACAAGACGAACTTACTTCCTACTCTTATGCTCACTTCAATCTTTGTATTGTTTGAAATTATTTTATTCCAAAAACTTGTGGATTCAGAACACATTTGAGTTTTATTTTTGTTTTCGTGGTATCAATTAACACATGGATTAAATAAGATGATCTGTCAAGTGCTTAATTATTCAGTCATTCGCATTCGCAAGTAGCTTTGTTTTGTCACGTTATTGCGAATTCGTTGCGTGACAACGAAGAAAATTATTTTTATGAGGAAAAAGATTAACGATGCTGTATAATTAATCAGAGTATATGTTATTATTGAAATAAATTTTATTCGACCAAAATATAGTCTCCTAAACAACCGCTATTATTGTCGTCACGCACTAATTCTTCGATTACACACGTTACGCAGCGGAGGAAACTATGAAATTATGTGCTATTTTTCATACTTAGATAATATATTGCGTGACACTACGGAAAAAATCATTAGTCGATGACCGAGTATGACATCATCGCTGCGCTGATTGGCTGGTTATTTTTAACTACTTGTGTCTATAAAACCATGATCACTTAATCTATGAGTACAGAAAACTTCAAGGCAGTAGAACTGCTTTCGAGAAAAGTATTCTTTTATCAAAGAAAATGCAACATTTTAAGGTAGTGGTTGTTGGAGACGGAGCTGTTGGAAAATCTTGTCTGCTTATTGCCAGCCAAACTGGCTCTTTTCCTTCTGAATATGTGCCTACGGTGTTTGATAATTACAGTGCAAGCAACATTCTCGTTGATAATCGTGCTTGCAGTGTTAGTTTGTGGGATACAGCCGGGCAGGAAGACTACGATAGGCTAAGGCCGCTGTCTTATCCTGATACGGATGTATTCTTGGTTTGTTTTGATGTATCAAACAGAAATTCGTTTGAGAATATCGAGCACAGATGGATACCTGAAATTAGACACTACTCTGCTGACTCTGCGAATATTTTGGTAGGAACTAAGATAGATCTAAGGTTAAACGCTGCTAAAAACTCCAGGTAAGCAAAATAAGGAAGGGAAATTATAGACAGAAATCTTTGAATCGATAGTCATTTTTTTTTTGTACTCTATCAATATTTTGGCTATTGTATTTAGAATGCTTGCAAGATTTAGGAAGAACGTAAAGTCTAAAAGGCCGGGTATTTTGACTTTATTTTTGAACGAAATAATGTTCCGAATAATCTAGTAACTGAGAAGAGAAATCTTATTGGGGTTAATTCATCAATTATTTCCTATATTTGTTCATTACTATACTCACTCGCTCGCTCAAACAATCACAAATTAATTCATGCATGTATTCATTCATTCCTTCCTTAAAAAAGGACATTGACTTTTTTGTATATAAAACATGTCGATTTTTCACGAAATTTCACAACCAACTTATTCCAATACGTCCATTTTTATGTTTGCTTTGTTGATGTATTTAACGTAATAATTTAGTTTTCCTGCGTCAAATCACTAGATCTCCCCAAGACTATGTGACGTATGAAGAAGGCAGACAACTCGCTGGTAGACTCGGTATCTCTACCTACTTGGAATGCAGCGCTCTCACCCATGAAGGGATCGATGCAGTCATCCCTACGGCTGTGCGTACAGCCGTTCGTGAAAACTCCGGCTCCAAAAAGGAATCATCCCACTTTTGGTTCCTTGGCAAAAAGATATTCTCTGGAAAGAGTGATTCCAAATCAAATGAGCCGCGACCGCCAGTCATGCCACCTGCAGGTTAGAGTCAATTCATAATCCAATATGGCAGGCATGTTGGAGATAATAACACAAAAGTATACCTCCGATATATACTGGCCATGTTGAATCTAGTTAAAACAAACTTATTGTTTCCAATATGGTTACTTTGATTTACAGGTAATTAATTAAGGCGCTGAAATACGAGACACAAAAACGTCCAACTTGTCGCGCAGCATTGTTGCGGTGTGATTTCTAAAACAATGTTGCTCCTTTTACATCCCATCTATCCAACTTGTTACGCAACAAAATCTTGTTGCGAAGAGTAGAACGTAGATCAACTTTCTGCAACAAATTTGCGATTTGTTGCTCGTTTTTCATCACTCGTCCAACTTGTCACGCAACATTTTATGTGCAGAAGCGGCCGCCATCTTGAATTATGTACCTTGTAGCCAATCAGCGCGCAGAATATCACCTTGATAGTCCCGACTTGCAACATTAGATTTTGTTGCGTGACAAGTTGGATAGATAGGATGTAAAACGAGCAGCATTGTTTTCGAACTTGCACCGCAGCAATGCTGCGCGACATTGGACGTTTTTGTGTCTCGTATTTCAGCGCCTTTTAAAAAAAACATACTTTAAAATCTCTATTTTTGCGTTCTCAAAAGAAAAAAATCATCCTATCAATTAATTAACAAATTAAAAATCAATTAAAAATAAACTAAAAATAAATATATACAAATGCATTGTAAATTTGTTTCTATTTTTTACCAGGACTAGCACCACGGATTGAAATCACAACATCAACATTTGCAGATGAATGGCGTGAAGTTCTTACTGGTCAAGACACGAGCTGTACTGATGTCAAGTTTATCGTTGCACCGGACAACTTCGTGCTTCATGCTCACAAAGTCGTCCTCACTTCATCGTCAGCCATCTTCAAAGACATCTTCACAAGCCCTAAAAAATCGAACCAGGTTTCCAAAAGGTATTCCCAGCTGTTTGAAGAAATCAAATGAATTCATAACAAAGCTTCGAATAGGGAATTGAATTATCTAAATAATCTAAACTTACCAGATTCAGTTATGGACGAGACAAACGAAAGCGAATGTGTCGAGATAACGCTAAACAAAAGCATCCACTTTGATGTCTTCATGAGGATCTTAGAATTTCTCTACACTGGTTTACCGGGATTTTCTGAATCAGAAGACGCAGAATTCGTACAGGAAATCAAACAAACAGCCGATATGTTTGGTTTAGACTGGCTAAAACAAGTGTGCGAAAATAATCAAAGCAACGAAGCGTTTCTTAACCCTAGTATCGGAACGTGGTTGAACGATGAAGTCGGCTCCAACATGAAGCGACTGTTTCTTAATAAACCACAAATGAGTGATGTGAAGTTTCGTGTCGAAGGGAAACTCGTGTACGCGCACAAAGCCGTCCTGATGGCTCGCTGTGACGTCATGGCAGCCATGTTGGGTGGGGCTTTCATGGAAGGCAGAAACTCGTCAGAGGTAAGTAATCAAGTTTGTTGAATACTATGATGACTTCAGCAATGAAGTGGAAAGACATGTTCCTTTATATGGCTTTTTGCACAAGGTCTTTAGATATGTTTCCAAAATTATCTTGTGACTCTAAAAGCAACAACAACAACAACAAAAAGTTAGTCACACTCTTTATTGCATAATTTGTGCTATTTCTTTTATTTCAGAATCGCATGTAAAACATGCGATTCTGAAATAAAAGAATAGTATGGTGCGTTAGTGACTTTTTAGTTTTGCAAATCAATTTTAAAATTTGAAAACATGTCCATATTTTTGTATTCCACTCCAACAGACTGAAATCAAAGAAGCCAGTCTGGAAAGCTTCTTGGCTATTCTCGAGTACCTGTACACGGACCACGCTCCGATAGAAGAAGGAGATGCTATAGACATCATGGTATTAGCAGACAGGTTCTGTCTTCCTCGCCTGGTTACGTTATGCGAGCTATACATCACTAAGAAGGTTGATAAAATGATCGAGAAAAAAGTTAGTGACGGGGCTGAGTATGTGGTGAATCTGCTCTTGTTGTCTCAGGTAAATAAAATCAAGCTATTCTAAATTTGATATTGTCTTTTCAAACTGGTAAAAATATTTATTTAACTTCGACTAATAACGTGGGGGAATGGTTGCCCAATTCTCCCGGTCCAAGGACTCATGTATAAAGCGCAAGAAGAAGCTGCGCACTTTACTCCCTCAGACTAAAAGTGCTCCTTATTACGGATATTTAAATAATGCTTAAGCAACACAGAACAGAGAGACGTGGAGATCCTGAGATCCTGAGGATCGGTCCTGAGGATCTGAGCACTAAAGGCGCGATTACACTGAGCAATTTTCTCTACAGCTTGTCCCGTAACTGCTTTGCGACAAAATTCTGAGATATTCTAGATAATGTGTTGAGCTTTTGGGACATAGCAACGTTAACTAAGGGAGTCGCAGCCATGAGTTGTGCGTCAACGCAATCTAGATCTATCCAAACCGAGCTGAATGTGAAAGGAAAACAGTAAAAAGGCAATAGTAGATGCGTTGACTTTTGTGGAAAGAAGAAAACTAGTAAATCCAATTAAAGAAATTCCTCAGCGCAGGAGATGATCAACAAGCAAATGTAAAGGTGAGCACTGGAGAGGTTAATCAGAGCGGAACGTTTATGTACCGGGTTTACCATCACAACAGCACAAACAACCGACGCGAGGGGACTTGGTGTGATGCACGCACGTGTGACATGTACATTTCAACACAAAGTGATCACTACGTGAATATTTTCCAAAGCAACGAAAAACGATGGAGCCTCAATTGTTGCCAACTTGCTGCAAGTTATCTCGCAAATTTTTTTTTAAATTGCGCTGTAGGTTACACGCTGCAATTTTACATTGCAACTTTTGTCGCAAGGCAAGTTGCAAAGAAAATTGCTCCGTACAATCGCGCCTTAAGTAAACTTTGAAAGCCGCGCACTATACCAACTGAGCTACGACTGCTCCTGTAACGAACTGATTCATCGTTTTTTGTTGCTTTGGAAATTATTCACGTAGTGATCACTTTGTGTTGAAATGTACATGTCACACGTGCGTGCATCACACCAAGTCCCCTCGCGTCGGTTGTTTGTGCTGTTGTGATGGTAAACCCGGTACAAAAACGTTCTCTGATTAACCTCTCCAGTGCTCACCTTTACAGTTGTTTGTTGATCCTCTCCTGCGCTGAGGGATTTCTTTGGATTCACTAGTTTTCATCTTTCCATAAAAGTCAAGACATCTACTATTGCCTTTTTATTGTTTTTCTTTCTCATCCAACTCGGTTTGGATAGATTGCGTTGACGCACAACTCAACGCTCCGTCTCCCTTAGTTACCGTTGCTATGTCCCACAAGCTCAACACATTATCTAGAATATCTCAGAATTTAAAACTGGTTGCGGAAAATTGATTATGAATTGTTTCAACAGTCTACTGTCCTGCGAAAATGAAAAAGAAAATTGCCTCTTAATCCTTGTAGATACTGCGCAGTTGTTTTTATTTTGAATTTAATAATCTTGGAAAAAGTACTGCAATGTTGATGATTTGCTATTGTCTGAGTCAGAACCATGAACTGACCAACTAAATCGATCTGTAGCCTAATTGAAGTCAGGCTAACTTCACAGAAATTAGCTTTTATTTTATTATATTTGCAGGCTCACAATGCCCATCAGCTCAGCAACTGGTGTCTACACTTCATAGCAACAAATTACCTGATCTTCGAGTCGAATCCTTCCTTCACCCTTGTCCAAGGAACCAATATAGAGTACGTCGAAAAACACAGATGGCCTCCCTTGAGCTATCTCAATGAAGTACAAGAATTCGAAAAGAAAGTAGGCCACACCAGTAAAAAAGGCAAATGCAGCATCATGTAGTAGGTCTGGCTGCATGGCTGTGAAGACTCGGACCGGCATGATGCATAGAGCACCATTTTCTGCGATAAATAAGTACTTCAAACATAGTTAGAATAATTCTGGCCTGTGGTACACGAAAAAAGTTGCATCCGGCCCGGTTGAGCACATTACGCCATCGGCAGCAATACTGTTCACAGCATATGAAACTTTACAGTTGTTGCACAAAACAGTTGCAAGAATGGGCACTCATGGTGCAATTACGTGCAATTGGCGTTCAACATTGCGCGTTTCACAGTGTGACAGGGCCAGGAAAGGGTGACATGTTAGGTCGCATGAAGCAACAAACAAACAAAAACAAAGCAAAAAACAAGCAAAGAAACAAAAGATGATGAAAATTCAATGTTTTCTAACTGAACAAAACTTTTTTAGTGAAAACTAAGCATCAAATTTCCATCATTGCGTTTGTTTGCTTGTTTACTTGTTGTTTTTACAATTATATATATATATATATACACTCGATTGCAGAAAGGTTGTAGTATACATTTATACAAATACCTAATTTATTCAGTATATTTAACGATATGCAAAACAGAAAACTCGCTTTATTTATTATTTGTTTCATTCAATGAACGTCAAAATATTTTATTCTCGTGTTTCACATCCTACAGATTATAAATCAATTGGTTTTGAGGGTTAAAAAAGTAAAATTGCAATATGCATCCATTAGGTATTTGTATAAATGTATATATGTATACTACAACGTTTCTGCAATCGAGTGTGTGTGTGTATATATATATATATATATATATATATATATATATTTGTCAAATGTAGGAAGACGTTTTTACAAACTCAGAGCCAAAACAACATGAGTTGCTATAGTTGAGATGAAAAGCATATTTATGTCAAGGGAAAACGAAATTGATTTGAATTTTTAGTTGACTTCACACAATTTGGTACACAGTTGATACTCTGGGAGACCATATAGCAGGCTATTGCAGTAATCTATCAGTGGCATGCACTTCTATATGACGTCAACTAAATAGTTTAGGCCTAGGGCAAACGTCGAACTTTCCATGCACCGAATTTAATTACATCAAAGATTGCCGCCTCATTATCACCTGATATCCATTGTTTTTAATGAGTTCGGTGCATGGAAAGTTTGTCTTTTGCCCTAGGCCTAAGTTAGATAAATTTATCTAGCTATTCTAGCTGTCAATGAGAATATTTTTAATACTGTTCGGAAAATGAAGTTCGAAAAATAATTGATAAATATCATCAGTGAAATAAATCGTATCTTGAAACTGTGTGTGTGTGTGTGTTTTAGCTGTAGACCACTGCTTGCGTGACAGAAAACAAACTTATTAGAATGACATGTCGCTGCCCTGATTGGCTGGTTATTTTTAACTGCATGTGCCTATAAAAACCATGACTGTGAGGCACGTAGGACTGCAGTAAAACAGTAGGACTGCTGTAAACACGATTTGGAAGAGAAAAGTTAATTCTTTCGCAAACAAAATGCATAGTTTTAAGCTAGTTATTGTTGGAGACAGCACTGTTGGGAAAACTTCCCTGCTTATCTCGCGTCAGCACGGCTCGTTCCCGTTTGAATCTACACCTAGAGTGTTTACTGACAGTGCTTACGACACTCTTGTTGATGGTTGTGTGTACACTATTGGTTTTTGGGATACAGTCGGGCAGGAGGACTACGCTAAGATAAGGCCGCTGTCTTATCCTGATACAGATGTATTCTTGGTTTGTTTTGATGTGTCAAACAGAAATTCGTTTGAGAATATCGAGCACAGATGGATACCAGAAATTAGACACTACTCTCCTGACTCTGCGAATATTTTGGTAGGAACTAAGATAGATCTAAGGTTAAACGTTGCTAAAGACTCCAGGTAAGCAAAATAAGCAAGGGAAATTAGTTAGTCTTTTATTGCCTTTGGGTGATGATAGCGAACAGCAAAACTGGGCTTGCATTGCTTTTGTGCTTCCTTTGTGTAGACAGGATTCAAGGAGGTTTTTTACACAGGCAGCCCAAGCACTGTACTTGAGGCTTAAATAAAAGTAGTATTAAAAGATCGTGTCATTGTAAAAAAATATCCTCAGTAAATATATTTTCATGTTAACTTATCAATATATGGGGGTCTTATTGCCTTCCGAGGTCATTTAGACGTATTTTTACTCTGAATGCTGTGCGATAAGCTTGCAAGGGACAGAAAAAGAACATCGAAAAGGGAGGATTTTAACATTGTTTTCTCACACAAAAAATATTTCGAAATGTACTGACTGAGAGATAGGAATCTTCTAACACTCACTTACTCGCCCATCCATCTATCTTTCCCATCAATCCTTCCCATCAAGCCATCCAATTGATCAATCCATCGGATCCATGCCAATCGGCACCTTTCACCAAATCCATCCCATTCCTTCCCATATTCCTTCCCATGCATCAAACCATTAACTAAATCGTTCATCCATGCTATATCCATCCCTCGATTTTTTATTGTGTTGTGTTGTGTTGTGTTGTGTTGTGTTGTGTTGTGTGTTGTGTTGTGTTGTGTTGTGTTGTGTTGTGTTGTGTTGTGTTGTGTTGTGTTGTGTTGTGTGGGTTGTGTTGTGTTGTGTTGTGTTGTGTTGTGTTGTGTGTGTGTGTTGTGTTGTGTTGTGTTTGTGTTGTGTTGTGTTGTGTTGTGTTGGTGGGGTTGTGTTGTGTTGTGTTGTGTTGTGTTGTGTTGTGTGTTGTGTTGTGTTGTGTTGTGTTGTTGTGTTGTGTTGTGTTGTGTTGTGTTGTGTTGTGTTGTGTTGTGTGTGTTGTGTTTTTGCTTTACTCTGCTCTGCTCCGCTCTGCTCCGCTCTGCTCTGCTCTGCTCTGCTCTGCTTCGTTTCGTTTCGATTCGTTTTGTTTTGTTTTGTTTTGTTTATTTTTGTTTATTTTTTAATTTTTAATTTTTTTTATTTTTTGCCTATTTATTTCCTCATTGATTGAGTGGCCTTTCATTTCTGTTTGTGGTATTTGCTGTGCTGAATTAGTCCCTAATATCAATATCACTAGATCTCCCCAGGACTATGTGACGTATGAAGAAGGCAGACAACTCGCTGGTAGACTCGGTATCTCTACCTACTTGGAATGCAGCGCTCTCACCCGTGAAGGGCTCGATGCAGTCATCCCTACAGCTGTGCGCACAGCTGTTCGTGAAAACTCCTCTAAAAAAGAATCCAACTTCTGGTGCTGTGGCAAAAAGATCTTCTCCAGAAAAAAGTGATGCAACATCAAAATGAGCAGTGCGCACAGCCGTTTGCGAAAACGTTAACCTGTTTGAACACTGAATTAGCATTCGCAATTGGTTTCATTTAATTCCAACATTGTGAACCCCTTTTCTGTATATAAATCATCAATTATTTTCAATTAACTGACGCCCTATTGCAGGGCCACTAAAATTCCAAGCCCCTTTTTTCACAAACCCCACCCCCTTCCTATCTTCCTATAAATATAGAACGAACTCTAAAATAAGAGGTAAACAAATTAAGAGCAGCTCCTCTGACACCATACTGTTATTTGAGTGTGGGTTTGGACCACGAAACAATTCCGATTTTATTCGAGTTTGACAAAAAATTACGTCTCTAACGGCATAACATTAGGTTTCTATGACCAGTTTGAGACGATAAATAAACGTTCATTGTCTGTCAGACCTGCTTCCTATAGAGCTAAAAGACGAATTGGAAGCTATTTGTTTTCATTAGTGTGAATTTTTTTCAGTTCATGTGATATTGTTTTCTTGTTTTCCTCTCCCCGCAAAAATCGACTTCCCCTAAATTCCAATTCCGCTTCGACCCTCCATTATATACATTTACCCGAGACTATAGTATCATTCGTTCCTCATTGCCGAAGTTTGAAATTTTTTTCATACATTTACTAATGCCCTCCAATCCCCCTCATAGCCTTAACCAATCAAAACTTGATTTTTCAACACGAACGGCGGCTAAATGAGGGCCCCGAAATCTTTAGGAATGTAGAGAGCAAAGATTTCAAAGACGCCACGACCAATTACACGTTCAATCCTAAACAATAAAAAAGTGCTTTGAATAAGAATTAATACGATAATGATTATTTTCGGTCAAATCTTTAGAAAAGGATATAATTAGCGTTTGTTTTGATTTATTTAAAGTAAACATCTCCAAGTTAAAGGGAAACCGACCAAAGGCTTGTAACAATGGCCGCCACGCGCTCAATTCGCGTTACGCAACTATAAACTTTTTTAATACGACTATTTATTGTTTTTCTTTCACTATAAGTAGTTTACATTTTTTGCGGAGACTTCAGAAAAAAATTGTGGGTTTTTAGTATTTAAAGGTGTTTTTGTGAAAACATAGTCTAGTAAAAAGATACGAGAAGTTATAACACTGAAGACAAGTTAAAAAGTCGCTTAAATTCAGGATGATATCGCAGGTTTTTAGTATTTAAAGATGTTTTTCTTTTTCCATTTTTTAAAAACTGCAAGTGATTTTATTGTTTTTGTGGACGAGAAGTTCCAAGTGAAGACAAGCTAATACGTCGCTAGACAAAAGCTTATGCTACTGAAATATTCATTGTCTAGTCTTGAAGATTCATTTCGATCGATTGAAATCAATTACCACATCAATAGCTTCGTGTTTTTTTTTGGTAGAAACTTCGAGATAATAGCAAAGACTGCGTGTAAAGCACTGATTTGGAACTTCATGGGGTTAGTGAAGTAAATTACCTAGAAACGGTGTTAAGTGAACGCCGTGCTAGTAGTGAGCCCCTTTATTGAAGGGGGGGGGGAGGGGGGGTAAAAGAATACTTTCTAATGCAAAGTAAACTATTCTATGGTCTCCTTAATTCCTCCTTATAAAGGTAGTATTTTTTCTTTCTATTACCAAAAAAAAAAATTGTCCCTCCTTTCCTCCCTCCCGTCCCTCCGTCCCTACTCCCTCACTCCCTCACTCCCTCGCTCTTATTTCATTGCACCCTTTGTGTTTCTTTGTACCCACTTCTCTCGTCGAGCCAAGTTAAATTGCATTGCATCTCTTAATGAAATTGTAAGCTTGCTTTTGAAACAAGTTTTTTGCTCAGTAAATATTGATAAAGATGTTCCAATACTAATATTATCTTTTATTTTTACGAGGGTTTTAGGAGGATACTATAGCGTTGGATACTTATCATACCTTTCAATCTTATGAAACCCTGAAACTATAACAACCTCTGGCAGTCAGGTCACCGCCATCTCACATATCAAACCCTGTAACAACTTCTGGGTTGATCTAAGTCTGGGCACGGCTAACTTACAGATCTAAGCCTGAACAACCTCTGGGGTGATCTAAGTCATTGCACGGCTAACACAGAGCGAACTCTGAAACAGAAAAGTCAGAAAATCACGGCTTATATATTAACTTACATATTGATAGTAATAAAGATGGACATTTGGCATTGTCCAAAAACTTCAGATGAGCTAGAAAACGCCGAATACCATGACGTACAAAAGCAATTTAGGCTTAATAAAAGACTATAGTTTAAAGTTTGAAAACAAGTGAATTCAAGCAACGCTGATCCAAAAGTAGCTCTACATTGATGTTGCCGGTACCTGCCATTCACTACGCCGGCCATTCACATTCTCATTGACGTGGTTGAGTATGTTTGGTCTCGACTCCGTATTTAAAGTCTTCGAAATTGATTTTTTATCCTTTCGTTTTGCTTCTTCTTTTGATCGGGTATAAAGAGTCGCAGTGGGAGAAGCAACGTTTTGTAAGACCTACCGTCTCGGAGGCAGGAAAAAGGACCATGAATTACGGAGTACATATTGAATGAAAATTAATCAAATAAACTCATAAAGAAATGATTAAAGTATCAGCTCTAGATTTTACGATAGCAACTACATTCTAAATGGATAAAAGCGTATGTTTTTGAAGAGTTTTTTCTTTCTGTTTTTAAATAAAGTCTCTCCTCCAAGATAGTACACACGTATATTGCGGAGACATCAAAGTCAGCCACATGTTGCCGAGCTCAGCGTGTTTTCTAGTAGAGTTCTGGAAGCCGGGCTCTTTGAACTTGGCATTTTCAATAAAAAGCTGCTTTCTTCTTTGAAGGATTCTGTTTATAATGCTTGAAAAGCATGGTCACTTCATGGCTTGTTTCTGAGGTAAAATGACTGGGTTTTGAGTACTAAAGATACACAGTCATTACGTGAGGAATACATCTTTCAGGAGGTCAGTAATGAATGCTTAGGACGTTGTACACGCTCTAACAACTTTTACATTTA
This sequence comes from Actinia tenebrosa, assembly GCF_029948245.1. NCBI lineage: Eukaryota > Metazoa > Cnidaria > Anthozoa > Actiniaria > Actiniidae > Actinia > Actinia tenebrosa. The sequence goes on along the minus strand of NW_028292581.1, from coordinate 13,730,039 downwards.
AAGTACTCAATTCAAAGATAACCTTTTTTTCTATTGTATCTATTGAATAGAGTTTTGAGATATTATCTTGGTTGAGAAGAGCTCGTTTCTTGAATATCGATCGTCCCCTTGTGTGCATGATCCCCTAATCTCATCACTCCCGTTTGCGGTCAGTGTTGATTATCTAACTATCGAACTTCAAGTGGTACTTCAATCATCGTAACATTTTTAGGCCAAAGCGAGGAAAGCGATATTAAAATTTAATTTATTTATGTGTTTTTGGCAAAAAGATGTACAGACGTAAAAAATTCGTTAAATGACTCCTTTAAGTCAAAACATCTCGTTTTTACTCCAACAAAGGTCTCATATATAAAAAATGTGAATTCAAGAATTACCTAATTTCGATGCTCATTAAACTATATATATTATTTCTCCATTCTATCCTAAAATCGTTACTATTTTTAGTTTTATTTCACGATTCTAAATGTGATAAAATACAATACGGAAGTTCAATGCTTTCTACTTAATTGTTTGGTCATATTCTGCAGTAATTTATATAATCATTTATTCAAGCTCATTTTAAGCCGGTTCTCTTTTAATGGCTGTAAATATCAGCCTTTCTGCGAATATTATTGAAGATTTTAAATGCTGCTAAAAAAAAAGCCAAAACTTAGCTGTAAACACTGAGCTACATTATGATATTCGCTATGTCAACGCTTGAGCAACGCTTGCCTCTGTGGTTTGAAAGCGGCAGACCAAAAACTGTTGAGCATCTCTGAATATTAGTTCGATTTTTGATTACTATTACGCTGAGTTGTGCTTTCATTGGCATCGTTATTAGTAGGCTTTCTACAAAAAAACTCACATCGAAGTCTGTGGTTGCTTTGTTTGTCTCTGTGTGGAAGCGCGTTCAGTTATAACTAAAAACCACAGGAATCTCGCTCCCATGTGAACCTAATCTCAATTTTGGATATACAAAATAACTGAGCAGTAGTCTTTAGGCTTTTTCTTTGAGGATCAGTTCCGGAGCACGGCTTTTCTTTCTCGATGAAAATATCTAAGAATCATGAAGGTGATTGAATCCAGTTTTTTTTTTTTTTGAGAACTTCTAGAGTGCTTTTCCGGCGGAACGGAAAATAAGCGCCCCCTTTTTTTGGTTGTCGAAGTCTTCCTATTCGAGTATCTAAAAAAAATCTTATCATTTATTTATATCGTTGATGCAATTTTTTAGCTTCAATAATTGGTAATGATTTATTACTTGAGGGAAAACATTACGAATCTACCTTGGACCTTATTAATCATTGCAATTTATAATGGCATCGGACATGAACCAATTTATGGGCGGACTCGATTTTACGAGAACGGAAAAATTGGCCGATGCTTCTAACTTGCTTTCGAAATTTTGGTTTCAACAAAACATTTCATATAGCTCAAATCTATGCTGATGTTTCATCATGGGCTTTCAGTCACGGAGAACACCTTCTTGTTTTTATAAGCAAATATTTTGGGACCCCTACTGAACGTGTTCTGTATACAAGAGAGCAAGCGCTACTCTCGCAAGCGTTTCTTTATGCAATTGAGATATTTAAAGGTGTATTCGAGTCGATCTCCTGTGGGATATATCTTCGCGATGAACTTTGTTTACGGCCAAGAATGAGTTAATGTGATTTTATTTTTCATTAGCTCGTGAGAGTGTGTTGAAAACACGCCAGGGGGTTGATTTCAAATTAACAAGGTTCCTCCTTGCACGGTAAGCGAACAGTTCAAATACGAGATGTTATCGGAATACCATGGCCGGGTGAGAATCAAACGTGATAGAACTAGCACGTCTGAAGACGGATACTACAAACTAAATTCATAAGTTTTCATTCTTAAATGTAAGTTAAGTGCATATTTCTGTAGTTATTATTTAGTAGTGTTCATTCTAAGTACTTCCTCCTATTCTATAACTATTGATCCAAATATGATCAACACTTCCAATCGAATCGTGTCTATCAATCTGTTCTCACTTCGTTTCTTTTACTATCTCTTAAGTCTTTTATAGGTTAACCATGAATGATTGGCAATGCCAGTATCCTTTACCACACACAGCTAGCATGGCCAGTAATGTAAACCATTGTTACACTGATCCTACTCTCGATTTCGGGCAGACTGTTCCACTGACTCACGCCCCGGTTCAAATTCATCAGACAAGTGGACAATTCTCCAATGGAAATCAGTATTTCTTTAACAACAATCAATCGATCGGGTTGAGTCACACTCAAGTGGCGCCAATTGTGAGCCAGACTTGTCCAACCAATTACCTTAGAAACACAACTTCACAAAGTCAGAAAAAAGCAGCTCACTCCGAGAAGAAAAGATGGCAAACTGCAGACTTCAGATGGATGTTTACAAAGCGAAAAGGTATGCCAGAAATCTTTGATATTCTCAGTTTTAAAACAAAAAAGGTTTATTTGTAATGACTCTCAGTTTAGTAGGTCTTTTTGCATATTTCCAAAGATGAAATAATAAATAAAGGATATGTTTTTTTTGAAAAAAAAATAAAAATAAAAATGGAATTATGTTCAGCTAGTAATTTCAAAGGCGAACGACATAAGATTTGTACTGAAAAATAAAAGCCGTTAACTTTGTTCATGGAAAAATAAAAGGAATGGATATGCGAACAATCAACAGCTAAAGTAAATGAATTAAATATGTTCTTCCAATACTTTTTAAGAAAATCTTCAATTCAAGAATGCGTTTAATAAAGGAAAAATAAAAATGTATGAGCAATTCAAAATCTTTAATCTTAAGAGCACAATTTGGATTTATTTTTGGGATCAGTTCAGTTAGGTGAAAAGATCATAGATACATAGAAAAGAGACACTAAAAAAACCCTAAAAATCACAAAAGAGTTTAAGTTTAAAACTTAAAAGTCAAAAGATGATAAATTGGCGATGTGGAGATCGAGGTGTGAAAGTTGGAGATGGTTCGTGAGTTTTCCATTCGCTTCGATTCAGGACTAAATAAAAACACTGTCTGCTAATTAAGACCCCAAACCCTCTAATAAAAACCATTATTTTCTGACTCATTGAAAAAGTTTTCAAATCAAAACAGTCCTGCTATGAAGATAATTGAATTAGGTAGAAGATGTGGAGAAAATTTGTCAAAAAGCCAATTTGAATATCTAAGCTACAATTATAAAATTCATGCTTTGAAGCTTGGTCTTTCAAATGAGTTCCAGTAGACGTATAAAAGCTAGAGCCCTAAAAATAAAACACAAGGAAGTATTTTTGGTTTCTTGTTTCTTGGCTTTAAAGTAAATAGATGAATTTAAGTGAATTAACTGAGATTTTCCAATTGAATCATCTTAACCTAGAAAATACAGCAACGTGTAAACATGAGCGTGAAAGTCTATATCGAGTATAGCTTTTTGAAACGTTAACGAACTTGAAGAGTAGAGTATTTTATCTCGTTACAATGGCATATTTTGATCTAATTTGTTCTAATTGAGATGTCTAATAGAGTAAAATCTGATTAGAGATTTTTAGCGTTATCTTTTGCCCTCGAGCCACACCTGTATTTGGAGATTGTCTGCCCACTTCGAGTAAACAACTCTACTTCACTTCAGGTGGTTTGCAGAGCCGGTTCTCGAAAGCGTCAAAATTCCTTCAATGTAAAATCAAAATATATCCTATTTTTTAGTGTTTTGAGATAAAAGCTGTATAATTAATATCCTATATATGCTTTAATATAATTATGAGCTCACTTGAGGATGTCTGAAAGGTGGAAATATTCAATTTACTAACAAAATATCGATCGTTCAGATTATTCTGTCTTCAACACTACGAAGAGGTCGTGCACATCTACAAATTAAAGTTTCAAATTTACCATTTTTTTCGTAAAGTCGTTCTTTTTTAGCTTTGAAAACTGAATTTTTGTACAACATATATTTAAAGTTAATTTTAAAAGCAGTTGGAATCAAATGACTAGAAAACCGTCAAGAAAATTCAGAAGATTCGATAAAGTATTTTCATTGCAGTGAGTACTGAAGACGGAAGGAGTATGACTGCCGAAAAATTCATACAAGAAAGTTAAAATTTTGATTAAGAAGCTCAGATGAATTTTCACTTTCTTTTAATCCCTAAATCATCACAGGGCCTTATATTTCTCAGGGCTTTATGTTCTCAAAGCTTCCTCTAAAAGCATTTCTTAAAACAATGCCTAAATCATGGTAATCCAATTCGCCGCCTCAAAAGTCTGAGAAAATCATTCCTGCAGTGACTTATCTGCTGTTTTTCGTATTTATTTTTGGTATATGCGATAAAGAACTCAAAAATCTTGTAGCTACAAGTAAAGATAACTAATACTCAACGATCTCCTCAGCGAAGGCAATTATGCGCCAGAAAAAGGAGATAAGGATTTTTTTTATTCATATTTAGTAATTTTCAAAAATTACATGAATATGAAAAAACAAGAATTCTAAAAATAAAACAAATAAAAAAATAAAGAAAGAATAAAAACTGGGAAAAATCTAAATAAAATTTAACAACACACTGATTTCTTTTTAATATATTTTGTTCTTATTCTGCTCTATCTAGATTAAACCTTTTCTAAATTGCTAGAATTGCATAAAAAGACATCTGCATTTTTTACTCTCTCCCAGAAAAATTGCTTTTCTTACATTTCCAAGACTTATTTTTCACTGCATAACTTCTTATCGTCTTAATTTTGCAATGGCTTCCTTTTTCTGTAGGTCATTCATCGTCGGTCAAGGTTTCCCAGACTCAGAAACCACCCGAAAAAGATGACATTTCTTTATCAAGTCAGAAGAAAAGGTTCACTTTCACTCAACATCAACTCGGTTGAACTGGAAAAAGAATTTCACTTCAGTAAATACTTGACAAGAACAAGAAGGATAGAGATAGCAACAAGCCTGAAACTAACTGAAGCACAAATCAAAATTTGGTTTCAAAACCGTAGGATGAAATGGAAGCGAGAGTTAAAGGATTCTATACAGAAGCCCAATCCTTCGCAGCATCAAACAAATGCACGTATGAACAGTTTTCACAGTCATTCGTACGGCTATGGACCAAGCATGCAGCCAGTAAACTGCTCGGTAAACACAGCCCCATTAATGAGACCATTCGTTATGCCCTCTTGTTATTCAAACAATCCAATGGGCTTTGGGTAGAAAATAATTTTAAAGCCTTCCTATATCGCTCTCGATTTCGAAGTCTTTTTGCGAAAGGCACGTATACTGGCGAATTTTGAAGTAACTTTTGTGGCAACTTGTGCGACTGTTTCTGCTTCGCCAACTACATTCCACATCTAGAGTGTACAATGACTTACTTAAAAGCTGCATTAGTCAAAAGTTGCCTGTGTACGTACGTACGCACGAGTTTTTCTTTGTACGACTAATTCTAACTGGAAAGTGTAGCCAAGGAAATACTCATACACTTTGCCAAGCAGCCTTAAAGAAATCTCAATTCTCGGGGTTCCTTTGTTTTAAAACGTTTGCTAATTTTTCAAAGTCGTCGCTATGAGGAGCATTTCTTATTTTAGGAGGGGGACGGGGCCGGAGAAATTAAGGGGGAGGGAGGGGGGGGGGGGGGGGGGTCGGCATCAAATATTTACAAGACTTTTAAAAAGGGGGTCACCAATTTTTTTTCTTTTTTTTCTGATAATAACCTTGGGAGTTTTTTCTTTTAGTTTGGCATTAGGGGCTATTTTAAAAATTTAAAACTAAGCTGGGTGGGCGAGCAAATTGGGCTCATATGTAATGCTCATATGCTCATATTCCACAGGCACCGTCCCTCTAATAAAAATAAATGCTCTCTTAGTAGTTGTAATCAACTTGAAAACCCCTTTCTATGCTCAGACAAGAATAACATTTATGGCTGACGGCACTCGTGTTGACTTCAAAATATTTGGTCTCTTTCACGATTTTTTTTACTAGTCAGTGGATCGATAGTTTGTCAGTTATCTTCAATTATTACGAATGCTGTATATTGCATATTGAATAACGCATTACAATGTAAATAAAAGCATTCTGTATTTATAGAACAAGAAGTTATAGGCTACATACAGTAAAATATGTTGCAATAGTTTAACTTGGTTGGCTCGTCTTGAAAGACTCTCGTTACACTTTTCTGCTCAATGTTAGCAGAACAACCCGATTAAAACAGGATTTTCAGCAAGAACCGCGGAGCCTTCTAAGTATGTGTGTGTGTGTGTGTGTGTGTGTGTGTGTGTGTGTGTGTGGTGTGTGTGTGTGTGTGTGTGTGTGTGTGTGTGTGTGTGTGTGTGTGTGTGTGTGTGTGTGTTGTGTGTGTGTGTGTGTGTGTGTGTGTGTGTGTGTGTGTGTGTGTGTGTGTTGTGTGTGTGTGTGTAATTAAGGGGAGAGGGGGGTGGGTCGAATATGGAAAGCAAGGCTTAGGGGTATTGAATTCGCCTCTCCCCTCTTGGGTCTAGGGCTCGATTCCCAGACTCAGCATTGTATATTAGTACAAGACACTAAACCCCAACTACATCTATGAATAGTAGACTTGCCCTGACCATATTGATCAGCCAAAAGGCTATTTCTAAATCCTAAATGACTAAATTCTTTTCTAATGGTACTGACTAAAGACCCCTCACACCTCCATGCTTGCAAAGTGTAAGTGAACCTTAACTAAATTAAGATTCGACTTCGTTTGTCTACTCGATTGCACTTTGGAAATTTCAAATAAATTTATAAGCTCTAGAGTTTTTGGAGCCCTTAGTCACTTCCCTTCAATTTTTTTTTTTTTTTTTTTTTTTTTTTTGCTATTAGAAAATGTCAGAGTGACATTGATTAATTCTGATTCCATTCCAAGTACCATACTATAATTATAAATGCAATTAGTAATCGTATGTTTCTTTATTTCCTAATATTCTTCAAAACTCAACAACGGAACAAAGTAGCTGATGATTATTCCCAAAACAACCCCTTCATGTATCAGACGTTAGTCTATAAGCATTTCCTAGCTGTTTTGATGATGAATTGTTTATACCAAGGAGTAGTGGAAAATAGTTCTTTGCTGAAGCTACTGATTCTTAACTCATTGCAATGAACAAGAATGTAAATTTTCAATTTAAAAAAGACTAAATATTGATATTTTTGAATAGCATTCTTTATTACTAACCTGGTCAACAGGGACCGAAAAAAAAAAAAAAAAAGAAAGAAAAAAAAAAGATCAATACCTTTAAGTATAAAAGTATATTGATTTCCGGCGTTTTTGATTCAAGTGTTTTTTATTTTGGGCAAAATGGAATCAAGCAACTTTGAAGACTTTTAAAGGATTTAAAAAAATGAAAAGTTTGCCGAATTTACTCATGAAGAACCCACTCCTTATATGTTACGTGTCAAGTTCATGTTCCTGTCTAACGGTATAAAACGAGGTGACTTATTTATCTTCTATATTATGTATGCATCAGAGACATAAGTGTAGCACAAAGTTAAGTTAAAAGAGCATTTCCCACAAAATGTCGTAAAAGTCGCTAAGCAGTCGTATTTAAGCATGTTTTACATTCTGCATCTCATTTGATATCTTGCATCTCATTAGGTATTTGTATAAATGTATACTACAACCTTTTTGCAAATATTCTTTGGTGAAATAACATACCGGTCGATCAGAAGAAATGCTAAAGTAAATAAACCGATGTTAACATTTTTTAAATTTTTGATTCCTTGATTTCCATGGGATATTTAAAAAAAGTGGATTCCTATGTAAGCTTACACAACGTTATTGCCTTAGTTGTGTATTTTGTTTTGGCACAAACCTCTCAAAACATTTTTGTCAAGCCTGTCAGCAAAAGATATAATGTTTCCAATACATGAAGGCAAACAACTTTGTTTTATCTGAAAATTATATAAGCTTTTCCTCGTTCGTGAGCAATTTCAGGAATCCAACACAATATTTAAAGTTATATAAAACTCATTGATTTTTCGGCGTCTTTAATTCAAGTGTTTTCTTACTTGGAATAAAATAGAATCAAGCAACTAGGATACAAAAAACATGTGAAGTCATGAAGACAAAGTAACCCACCCCTTTGTGACGTGTCAAGTTCGTATTCCTATCTGATGGTATAACAAGGAGTGACTTTGAACAACTTCATCATTGGGTTGTAACTCCTGCTGCAGACGAGACCAAAAACCTAAATTTCAAGAATCCAATTCAATTCTTAATGTTATATAAAACTCATTATTTTTTCGGCGTCTTTAATTCAATTGTTTTTTTTTTACTTTGAATGAAATGGAATCAAGCAACTGTGACAAGACTTTATAGATTCTAAAGAATACGAGAGTATGAATAAAGAAATAAGAACCCACCCACTATTTGACGTGTCATGTTCCTGTTCCTATCTGATGGTATAAAAAGGGTGACTTTGAACAGCTGCATCATTGGGTTGTAACTCCTGCTGAAGACGAGACCAAAAACCTAGTACTAAAACCATGAAGATCTATCTGATTGCAGCCTTGTTCCTGGGTGCTCTTGTGGTGGCTCATTCCTTTGAGGATGAGGTGTTTCCGCGTCCAGATATTCAGTAGCATTAACATTCCATCAAATCCTTTACTAGAATATTACTTTGATTTTCGGTAGTTTTTCATTTGATTTGTTCTGCATTTACCACTAGATTCTTCTGGTCCACCAGATGGCACTATGGGGGACACCAAAGGTACTTTCTACCAAATAAATAGTGTTGTTGTTACTAATCCACCCTTTAACGCGACAACTAAAACGACATAACATCAAACTATGTGTTAAAAAATAGTAGGAAGAGCTGTAATCCTTTAACGGCCATACCTTTTGAGAGGCCTTGAAGATGGCCAAAAAAACCTTAAAATTTCGCCTATTTATGTGAAATAACCTCGAACTCATTAGTAGCGAGTTGCACGCTTGCTGAAATTTTGTTTTTTTCGTCAATAAGAAAATGAACCAGTCGATATCATTTACATTTTTTAAAGGCGACAATAACAAAAAAATAATGAATTAAAAAGAAAAAGAAGGAGGAAAAAAAAAAAAACACTTGAAGGTGTACGCATGGAGCATGTAGCACTCGTATGGAGCACGCACGGTGTATGCATGGAGCACTCGTATGGAGCACGCTGGTGACGTCAATTTGGTGCAGTTTTTCAGTTTTTCTTGCAAGGGAACTGTTTCCCTTGCATGAATTTTCTCGGAAAAAGTTTCTAAAATGAAGTTTAAAATACAAATTGCGCTGTTTTTGCTCCGTACACGAGACTT